>NW_008357993.1:1627302-1628216 GCF_000622305.1 Nannospalax galili | reverse complement strand
AGCAGCACATGGTCCCGAGCTGCATGAGCTGACTGGTGTGAAAGGGCTTCCACTTTGCATAACAGAGGCTCCCAACATCTCCCTCTCTTTGATTTAAATATGAAGAAGTGCCATGCCAGCCCTAAGGGTCAACTCATTTTATCTCAGGAGAATCTAAAGTTTGATAACTGACCACGAAAACCCAGAGTTTGATAACTGACCATGACCTGTTTCCTGTAGTGATTTTTGCAAGTGGCAGTAGCTGTCAGCAGAGAAATCTTAAAAACAGTGAGAAATCACAATATACAGCATTATCAAGGGGTAACAAGGAATAGGAGCCAAGGGATTGCTAAGCCAATAGATTACAAAGTTTTGAGAGTGTTAACATTGGTTTCAACAATATCTGATTCAATTACAAAGAAACAGTACTTTTCCCAATATTATATAGTCCCCATGTCCAACAGTTATCAAGCCCAATGTTCTTTTATTGTGAAGTACAGTTCTGGTGAGAAAGTTCATTTGCTGTTGTTGGAAAGGCTTCAGGCTGTCAGTCACTGATGTCACAGTTTGTTGAAGTCTGTCGCCATAGCAACACCTCCAGCATAGAGTGTAAGTTTGGTCTCTGCCAGTGGGGGTAGGAAGATCTTCTTTCTGCTAGCAGCTGTATAGGAGAAAAAGCTTCTCACACCTGAAATGTAATAGTTAGCCAGGTGTTTGAATCCACTTAGATGAAAGTCAGTGAAATCTTTTTCTGTTCCTGGGTAGAGAAGGGTGGTAGCTGGTACTGCTGTTAGAAAAAAGCTACTACTGGATGCACAAGAGAAACAGTTAGGCATTGGGGTAGGTGGGAAGAAAGTTAAACTTGCTTCAGGACATAGTATTTGGTCCTCTGTCTTTCCTGTAAAATGACATTGTAAGTTAACACCGACTTGGCT
>NW_008357993.1:1623962-1624993 GCF_000622305.1 Nannospalax galili | reverse complement strand
TAATATTACCTAGAAAACTTTGAAGTGAGTTAAGGGTAAGTGGATGGGGAACATCTAGGACAGGTTTGAGGGGCCTAACAGCAGTGGGTGTTATTTCAGTCCCTAGGAAGGTAATGGGAGGGACTGATTGTATTTTATTTGTTGCTATTACAAAACCTTTAGCCTCTAGGGTGTTTATCATAGCATCTTTTAGGTCTTCTAGAGAGGAATCCTCATCTTGCCAGACTAAGAGGTCATCCATGTAATGATAAACATGCAGCCCCTTTTTTAACAGGGGTGCCAGTGCATTAGCAACAGCCTGCTGGCATATCGTAGGACTATTTGCCATGCCTTGTGGCAGAACTTGCCATTTATATCGATCTGCTGGACCAGAATTGTTAATTTTTGGAACTCAGAAGGCAAAATGTTGGCAATCATTTTTGTGCAAACGGATGGAGAAAAAGCAGTCTTTTATATCTAGGACTAATATGGGAGTATTAATGGGGATGGCAGAGACCATGGGTAGGCTTCTTTGGGGTGATCCCCATATTTTCATGGTTTTATTTATGGCTCTAAGGTCCTGTAACAGTCTCCATGTCCCTGTCTTTTTCCTTATTACAAAGACTGGGGTGTTCCATGGACTCCTGGAGGGCCTAATGTGACCCAGCTGTAGCTGTTCTTTTACAAGTTGTTGTAAAATGAGTAATTTCTCCCTGGGTAATGGCCACTGTTCCACCCAGACTGGCTCTGTGATGGTCCAATAAAGGCAGGGAGTGTGGTAATTAACAGTGGCCCTTAGAATTGGGGGTCCTGTTGTTTTAGGGACCTCATCTGATCATCTATTTTAAGGCATTTCTCTTTAGACCCACTAATAAGAATTACATTTAGGTCTTCCAAGATATCTCATCCTAGGAGGTTTGTAGCAATATCTGCAATCAGGGGTCTTATTGTTCCAACCTCTCCATCAGGGTCCTCCCATTTATAGAAAATTGTAGGGGTGAATGCTTGGGTGGTCCCCTACTCCCATTTGTTGGGGGCTTTGTACTAATTCC
>NW_008357993.1:1619562-1623174 GCF_000622305.1 Nannospalax galili | reverse complement strand
TTGCAGCCTGCTGAATTCCTGTGGAGAAATTGCCCTGACCAAAAAGCTGGTCATAATTCCAATTTATAAATACAGGTGGTGGATCCTGCCCTGGTTGAGGTCTCAGTTGTTGATTATGAGTTTCATTTCTTTTAGCTTGCATTAGGCATTCATCTCTAAATAAGGCTTCCCATTGTACAAATAATGGACTGGGGAGTGTAGATCTACAAATGTCTCTCCAGTCTTGGGGAAGCAGGTTAGTATTAAATGTTTGTAATATAGATTTAGTCCAAGGAGCATGAATGCCATCTTCCCACACAGCTTGGCGCAGTTCTTTAAGCTCTGTGGCTGGAAGTGGATACCATGCTAGGGGGCATTGTCTGGTTATTTGCAAATTAACAGGAAAAGCCTCTACTGGTGGATTTTGGGGGTCCTGAGACCTCTGAGGCTGGAAATTTTGAGCCTGGCAGCTTTCACTGTCTCTAAGGTTACACAGCTGCTCTGTAACTGTAAGGCGTGTCTCCACAAGAGGCAGTCGAGGTGGAGGGGGAGGAGAGAATTTTACCTGAGAATTTTTGGAAGCTTTTGAAATTTGGGTGTTAGTATCTGGGCATGTTGAATCAGCAAGAGAGGGGTGAGGATCAATTTTACTGATGGGTGGATTTTGTTTGGCTTGGTCCGGTTTTATTTTTGAAGTTGTTGAATCTGCTACTAGGCTGTTTTTAGGGTCTTTTTTTTTTATCATCTAAAACCTCTCTTTTATTATTCTCTGGTGCCTGTAAACTTTCCTCAATTTTAGGTGGGTTTTTTTAAGCATTGCTGGATGGCTGCCATTATTGGGAAAAAGGAAAGAGGAAAATCATGCTTTTCTTGGGTTTTTTTATAAGCCAAATGTGAAAGAAAGTTCCACACCTCTGGATCAGATATGTCTGCGGATATGATCCAGGGTGTAAATTGGTACACCTTATTCCAAACTTTTAAGCTTTCTTTTGCAATTTTAAGTCCTCTGGATTTGAGTAGAGTTTTAAGAGAACGGATTTGGAGTTTTTTTTGACGTGATACAGAGCTTCCCATTGTAAGGGGGAAGATGTTATTACAGCAATTGGACACTAGAGGGCAGAAGCGACTTTGCAGAAAAAAGTTGTGGTTTTAAATTTTGCTCTGGCAGCTGCTTTTGGCTGCAGGCGCTTGGCAGGGGTTAGCTCATTTGAATTTTCACTGAACTGGCTTCAGGTGCTGCTGCTTGAATGTTTGGGGGCAAGGTAGAGGGATTTGCCTGACTCTAAAGTTTACAACTTTAGGGATTTTTCCTAGCAGTGTTCAGAAAAGAAAAGGAGGAAATTTTAGAAGAGAGGAAGAGATTAGATTACCCTCCTGAGTGGGAGGGATACTCACGGATTCTAGCGTTTCTGTGGGCACCAGCTCCTAGCTGGCACGAGGTTCAGAGGCTAAGCTCCACGTTGTTCAGAGGGTGCCACAAGGTCAGAAGCTCCCACGTTGTGGCGCCAGATATGGGGCGTGCGCTCTCTCTGGGCGCACTCCCAGAATGGCACAGCGGATCCGTAGGCTCCCCCACCGGTGTGTGCACGCTCTCTGGTTGCAGGCGTCTCTGGCTGCGGCGGGTGCCCTTCAGGCTTTTCCCAGTGGCTCAGGGTCTCGTGTCTCTGGAAGCTTCTCTGCTGCAGGAGCGTTGTCCTGCCAAAATCCTGTCCCTATTCCACCCATGTACTTTTCCTCAGGATGCGAGGTCCACTGGCCACTGAACCCCATGGAAAAAGTACGGGGACAGCGAAAGCTAGGATGTCCGCAAGTCGGCTGCCAAAATCCTGTCCCTATTCCACCCGTGTACTTTTCCTCAGGATGCAAGGTCCACTGGCCACTGAACCCCACGGAAAAAGTACGAAGACAGCGAAAGCTAGGATGTCCGCAAGTCGGTCACGAGGGAGTGCTGCCCCTCGGGGAGACTAGATTGCAGGCAGGAGACACAGGCTCAGTCTACAGCTTTTTATTCCAAGTCTCAGTGACCCAGTAATCCTGCTCTAGTTCCAGCTCTGCTTCTAGCCCCCAATATTGAGAGAATAGGATATTTATACCATGGGCATAGTGGTAAAAGTTTTGGCTGTTAGATGCTTTGCGAGGCATTCTATTTACATATGGAAGTGGGTTTCTGCCAGACTGCTGTCTGCCTGAAAAATCACACAGGAAGGCATGGTATTCCTAAAGCCTGAGGCCATGTTTATGTTATGGCATTTGTGGCGGACACTTCAAAAGGAGAGACAGGAAAGATGCCTGGAAGACACCCTGCTATGAAAGGAGCCCTCAGCACATGATCCCGAGCTGCATGAGCTGTCCGGTCGTGAAGGGACTTCTACTTTGCATAACAGAGGGCCCCAACAAGAATACAAACAGAAAATAAAATGACAGTAACCAATATACACCTTTAATAATAGGTGTAAATATTAATGGCCTCAACTCCCCAGTCAAAAGACACTGGTCAGCTGAATGGATGAAAAAATAAAATCCATCTATTTGTATTCTACAGGAAACTCATCTTAACTCCAATGATAGGTACCACCTTAAGATGAGAGGATGGAAAAAAATATTCCAAGAAAATGGCACTAAGAAACAAAGAATTGCTATTCTAATATCTGACAAAATAGACTTCATGTTAAAAATAGTCAGAAGAGATAAAGAAGGTCACCACACTCTGATCAAGGAATCAACCAAGAAGACATCACAACCGTGAATAGATATGCCTCCAAATCTGGAGTACAAAATTTTTTAAATACTGGACTTCAAGACATAGATTAACCCCAAACGCAGTGATAGTGGGTGACTTCAATACCCTATTTTCTCCAAAAGACAGATCTTTTGGACAAATAATAAACAAATATCTGAATTAAATGATGTTATACGTTAAATAGACCTAGCAAACACCTACTAAATATTCCACCCAAGCACCAAAGAATACACATTCTACTCAGCAGCCCATGGAAGTATCTCTAAAATTGATTACATACTGGGACACAAAACAAACCTCAACAAATCCAAAAATATTGAAATACTTCCATGCATTCTATTAGACTACAGTATAATTAAACTTAAAATCAACAGCAAAAGCAGCTCTAGTAATTACATGAACTCATGGAGATTAAACAACATAGTCCTGAATCATGAATGAGTCAAAAAAGAAATCAAGAAAGAAACAAAAGTATTCCTGGAACTAAATCAAAATGATATCACAACACAACAAAACCTCTGGGATCCATTAAAACATTCTAAGAGGGAAATTTATATCTCTAAGTTTCTACATTTAAAAAATTAGAAAGCAGCCTGGAGAGATGGCTCAGCAGTCAAGAGCACCACCTGCTCTTGCAGAAGACCCAGATCTGAATCCCAACACCCACATGGCAGCTAACAATTGTCCATAACTCCAGTTCCAGGGAATCTGACACCCTCTTCTGACCTCTGCAAGCATTTCATGACATAGATACACTTATATACATATAAGCAGTACACTCAAACACATAAATAATTTTTAATAAAATAAGAAAGAGCACAAGTAAATGAACTAATAGTACAACTCATGAATTTGGAAAAGCAAGAGCAAACCATACAGACACAGATACAAAA
>NW_008357993.1:1613343-1619455 GCF_000622305.1 Nannospalax galili | reverse complement strand
CAATGTATGTGTTTAGCTAAGGCTTTGTAACAAAAAACGCAGTACCAGGAAGGAGAAACTTCCTTTGAGTTGTTCAGTGGAGTTCAAGAGACTAGCAAAATAACACAGGCTATTACCACATCCCTTGACTGCCTCCCGAAACTTGAAGGTAAGACCCTATTGATGAAGACAGGACACACTTCAGACACAGAACTTGGAGCAATGGAACTGAAACTAACCCGGAAGTGTCCTCCCTGAAGACTAACTCTCATAGTATAGGAGTATACTATATAAGCTGCTAAGTGAGAAAACCAATCAGTGGTCCTAATAACCATCTCAATGACTGGAACAACAAACTATCTGTATTGGTGCTGTAGTAGCACTTTTATCCTGAGGGTAATAAACAGCTATCTAATTGGACTTAAAAGCCCACCAAAAAGGAGGTAACTCATGTAGTACTATAAACATAGCCAAATACACATACCTGGAGAGGTCATAGATCCTAGAGAAAAAAACTATGTATGTCACATTCCTAGGCAAACACAATTCCTTACTGTATGCTAAATATTTATCCATGTGTTTACAGACAAGTATACTATTCACCACTAACCAAAGAAGTTTTATTTTGCAACAGATGGAGACTATTACAGAATTTCACAATGGGTCAAAGGCAGAGAATAAGTGTCTGCGAGATGCCCATCCCTAAGTGCCATATCTACAAAGCAACCTCTACACCTGAGGCTCAGGGAACGTAGTGGAACACGGTACAGAAAGAATATTAATGCATCTCTCAACTTTCACCAGCAAAGCTTCCACATGGAACAGATGGTGATTAAAACAGAAAACCACAACTAGCAAAAATGTGAAGAATAAGAGACTGCAGAGTGCATGCCCCTGAATAGGACTCTTATATTAAACCTGGCATACCCAGGGCTCAGAAATCATTGAAGAAGAGGAGGTGAAAAGACTGTAAGAGCCAAGGGTGGTGGATGATCACAAGGAAATAGAATTTTCCATGCAGCTGGGAAGTTGCTCATGTGAATTTACAGCAATCGTGACAGCATGCACAAGACCCATGCAAACTCAAACCAGACAAAAGCCTGGCACAGAACTGGGGAAATGGGTAAGAAGCTTCAACCTTAGCTGAGGAACTGTTGGTAGCTGATCAGTGCTGGGTTAGGGAGAGTTGGTCTTCTTTAAGGAAGTGATGCTAGACAGGCTGACCAAGCACCCATGGATGGACTCACACCAGGTGATGTTTGGGGACACAAACTTTACTTAATGTGCATGAAATTGGGTGGGCAGGTTATGGGGGAGTACAGATAGAAGAGGGGATCTAAATATGATAAGGATGTGTGAAATTCACAAAGAGAAATGTACAGATTCAATGCAATCCCAATAAAAATCCCATGACATACTTCACAGAATTAGAAAAAAAAAAATCCTTAAATTTGTATGGAAGCACAAAAGACCCCAGATAGTCAAAGAAACCCTAAACACAAAGAGCAATGCTGGGGGAATTATTATACTAGATCTCATAGTATACAACAGAGGTATAGTCATAAAAATAGCATGGTACTGGCAGAAAACAGACACATAGATCAATAGGACACAATAGAAGACCCAAATGAATGCAAGCAGTTTCAGCCGCCTGATATTTGACAAAGGTGCTGAGAACACACAATGGAGAAAAGCAGCATCTTCAACAAATGGTTCTGGCAAAACTAGATCTCCACCTATAGAAGAATGAAACTAGATCCTTGTCTTCCACCCTGCACAAAAGATACTCCAAATGAATCAAAGACCTCAATGTGAAACTTAAATTATTATAAAAACACATTGGCAGTAACTACAACATATAGGTGTAGGAAAGGGCTTTCAAAATCAGACACTAGTTGCTCAGGAATTAACGTCAACAATCAACAAGTGGGGCCTCATTAAATTAAAAATCTTCTGTACCTCAAAAGAAACAAGAAAGTAAAGAGAAAACCCACAGAGTGGGAAAAAAATCACCAGTGACACATCTGACAGAGGTTTAACATCCAGAATATATAAAGAACTCAAAAAACAGAGAATAAAGAAACCAAATGACCCAATTAAAAGTTAGGCTAAAGATCTAAACAGAGTTCTCAAAGAAAGAAAGATGGCTAAGAAACATCTTAAAAAGTGTTCAACACAGTTGGTAATTAGGGAAACGCAAATTAAAACCACCTTAAGATTTCACCTTACCCCAGTCACACTGGCTAAGATCAAGAGAACAAATGACACCAAATGCTGGTGAGGATGTGGAGAAAGGGGAACACTCACTCACTGCTGGTGGGATTGCAAATTCATGCAACCCCCTTGGAAAGCAGTGTGAACTCCTAACAAAACTAAAAATGAACCTACCATATGACCCAGTTATACCATTCCTTGGCATATAACCAAAGAACTCATCCTATTGCAAAGATGCTTGTACATGTTCTTTTCACAATAGCTAAGAGATAGAAGCAACCTAAGTGCCCCTCAACTGACAAGTAGTTAATGAAAATGTGGTACATTACACAACAAAGTTCTACTCAGCACTAAAGAAAGATGAAATAATGAAATTTGCATGTAACTGGATGGATCAAGAAACTGTCATACTAAATGAAATAACACAGACTCAGAAAAACAAAAGATGTTATGTTCTCCCTCATTTGTGGATCCTAGCACCAAATCCTTATAAAAAGTTTTAAATCAAAAAATAAATAAATAAAGACCATTCAATGAGTCTTGATTCCTATTTTTTAATTAATTTAAAAATAAATAAATTTGAGGATGAATGATTGATGTTCAGAAAACTTTCTAAAAATTATAAACATATATCTCTTTTAGACTCAAATAAATAAAATGTTCACAATGTGCACAGAGTGTCTCTTCATACAGATCACTCTGTTATGACACTTTTTTCTCTAGAGACTCAAGCTAACTGACAAGAAAGTGAACATCCACAGACCATGTAAGAGATTGCAATACATCAGGTAAGGTGATTAGAGGCAGAAGCTCATATAGTGATAGTGACTACAAAGCTAGTCGGGAAGACGATTAATTCAGATCTGTCAAGAGAACAGTGATTGTATGAAAGGAATATTAACTAATATCTGAGTGTTTAATGATCCACAAAATAAAACATACTGTTTTATACCCCAATGTCATCTTGAATTTCACTTGACCCAGAAGTTATTCCTACTTGGGGGAAAAAAAGAGTTTTAGAAGATTTCATTTGTAATATTCCAAAGGCCAGAGTTTTACTGAACATTGCCCCTTCCCTGTCTCTCTGGACTCTGGAGATTTTCCTTGCATCTTTTCTGTACGCATCCTTTCTGTGGCTTGACAACTCAGCCTTTGCCTCCTAGATTGAATTTCTGCTTCTACACATGTCTTTCTCGTCTCACTCACATTCTCTTATCCTTTGCTTCTTCCTCTCTTTTCTTTCTATCCCTCCTTCTTTCATATCTGATGCCTCTAGTCAATCATGAGATAGAAATGCTACATAGTATTTGCAGTGCATTGTGTTTTCAGGTTTATGAGAAGCTTGATGGACAATTTGTTTTTCTAGCTCACATATATTAAGCTGCTGTTTCTTATATATTGTTCTCTATACTTTCAAAATAGTACTTCCATTACTAAGAAAATTCCACATTTCAAAATAAAAGGAAAGAATTCACATAAAATCTGGAGTGAAACAATGATAAGGAATCATACATTACATATTTGGTTGTGCCTGAATTATTTCATTAAATGAGGAACAAAATGGTAAAGATGGAGGTGGGCAATGCTTTGGCAATGGTGTTATAGTAGCATTAAAGGCCCGTCAAGGGAAAGCTGCTGCCTCCTAGCCAAAAAAATGAATCTACCTCTGGGTGGAGACATGCCGTTACCTCCTCCCTTAAGAGTTAATCAAGTCAGACTGGGTTGGCCAATCATCTAGCCAAGGGATCATCCTTCAGGAAGGCAAGTTCACTTTAAGTCCTGATAAAGATATACAAGGAATATTCTTTTCCTTCCCAGAATCCTTGCCCTGTAGCACAGCCCCCTACAAGCCTCCATGAGGCTCTGTTGGTCTGCCCACCTATCTGAGTGACTGAGAGCTATAACTTTTCTCTTCTTTCTATGCCTTTCTTTCAGATGCTGGCCAGAGCCCAAGTATGTTTTTCTGATACTTTGGGCTTCCTTGCTTTTTCTGTAAAGCTCCCCTCCCAGCTATGCGGCTGACCTTCATTCCAACATAACTCAAACCGAATGGCTCTTTCTCTATCTCCCTCCACCAGATAGCAGCAGAGATTTACAGCTTGCCTCTCTGCCTTGAGTTTTCCATTTAAACTCTTAACAAAGTTGTCCTCATGCTTCCATTTGGACTGGTACCTAAACTTTTTTTTTTTCTGAATGAGATTAAGAACTCCAGAAGGAGAGTCTGATTTCCCTGGTAACATGGGGATTCTGGTAGAACTCCCCAAAATTTCTGTTAACAGTACCTTTCAATAAAGTTTTCTGTCAAAAGAAAATAATGGGAGGAAGGTTTCTAATGGACTTTCAGCTGCATAAGGAAAATTATACAAAGGCAAGGCTGGCACTTAGACAACTAGGCCAAGCTTCTTTCCACTAGCTGTCTGTATTGGCTCCAACAGCAGAATGAGCTTTGAAACGTGCAAATCTGGGAACTAGGTTAGATGTGTAGCATCTTAATTGAGAGTCTGTTCGACTTTGGGTCCATAGTCCTGTTTTTTAAAGCCTTTTCTTGTTGAGATGTTAGATAAGTTACTTAAGCTCTCCTTGCCACAATTCCCTCACCTGTTTTCAAAACGAAGGACACCAACAGCCCATATCTCTTAGTGCTTTAAGAAATAAGTCAATATGTCTAATATATTTAAGGCACTTATCATTCTGCAAAGTTGCGTAGTTACATACTGTTCATTCATAGCTGCTACAAAAACTGTGCAAATTGCCTAACCTGGAGCTGAGAAGCTGTCAGAATGTTTTATAAAGTAGATGGCACAGTACATATAACATAGAAGACACATATCCAGGGAAAGAAAATATATTTCATAATGACTTTTCCCTCTAGCAGAAATCAAAGTCAAGAAAGGAAAAGGTCATAAGGACCAGGGGTCAGAGGACAGGAGGAAGGACACAGACTTGCTCTGTTTTACATTCTCCTTCTTTTTCCATTTCATTCTTTCTCCATTGGAAACGTGCATATGTGCATGTTTTATATGTTTCATATCTGTGTCTATGTCTTGACTTTGATATATTTATTTGTTTTCTGTTGTAAATATAAATATGGATCTACAGTGAGTGGTTTGGGAAATACCAAAAGAAGTAATTTTAAAAATAATCACAGTTTCACCATCCCAAGACAACCATTAACGCATTAACTCTTTCCTTCCCATCCTTCTATACAGAACCTCAGCTCTATACATAGTCCATTTCTTTTTGGTGTTCTCTAAATGTTCTGCCTGCCTTTTATTCCCAAAACATTCAGAAACCATCTAGGCTAGGTTCACTAGGGATGAAAATGATTATTTTTCCAAAATCTCCTGCTGATGGACAGATTCATGAATATTCTCTCATAATCAAAGCTGTAAAATGTGTATTTTGCATAGCCAATTTCACTTATTTAGTATATATGCTGCATACATTATTATCTTCAGGAAATTTTTAAAAATATTTCTTTATTTATTCGAGACCAACTGGTCATTACCCAAGACTTATCTGCATGACACACAGTAATTAAAAATGCCAGAATGGCAGAACTAACCTTCTTGGATGTTTAACAGACGTATCTTGAGATCTATACTAATTGGGTCAGAGGGACACAAAGGACACTTTTTGCTCCTTGCCCTCCTAGGTCGATTAGTTCCCAGGGACTATGAGCATCTCGCAAAACATCCTGTAATGGTGGTGGGTCATCTGACGTCTTGATCAAGGAGGCCAAGGAGACCCAAACAGATGCACTTGAACCAGTGTCTAGTCTACAAAGAGGAGGGTCAACAAAGAGAAATCATTTCCTCCATGCTTCCAAGCAAAGCCAACTATGGTCGAGCAGGACCTTTGACTTACCTTCACATAGGCGGAACTGGTAAAAGAAAGGAGCCAGGGGCTCCTCCCAAGC
>NW_008357993.1:1570085-1612770 GCF_000622305.1 Nannospalax galili | reverse complement strand
GTTAAGACCTCCTTTAATTTTGTTTATAGAGTTTATACTGAGTTCAATATTGTATAACTGTATTAATTCAATTGTGAACCTAAAAATGTACAGCCAATATTGAAAGAGATGCATCTTTGCTCTGGATGTTATTGAATAGGTTAATGCTGTTGTAATGAAATGCTTCCTCTAATAAACAAAATTTTCTTTCCATTTTTGTAATAATAAAACCAATATTTAAGCTTAATTTGTTTGCAATCATACAACCATTTATTCTTAAGTTAATTATGTAGTAACTTTTTCCATAGTCAACAGTGATCATTACAAAGATTGACTGCGCCTGCTTCAGAACTATATAAAATGTGAGCTGTGGGAAGGTGGCCACAAAAATGACAGAATACTTAGTGGACCACTCACCTTCTCAAATCGAGAGATGAAGGTTATTTCTCAGAAGTTTTAAATAAGAAACTTCACAGCATTAAAAAAAAATCCTTAAAACAACATCTTGAATACTTATAAAACAATGTCTAAATAATTATTTTCTTACATAGTTTTGAAATCATATTTTCTCAACTATGTCAACTTGACTACCAAGCAGTAATATACTATTTTCTCTTAATATGATTAACCTACCAAACAAGAGAATATTCCAAAATAAAAGCTCATGTCTTGTCTGATCCTAAAACAAACATCATATAATTACCATCACTTGTACCTATAACAACCAAAGATATTTTTAACAAATTTAAACATACCTTTACCAGTTTTATCTCAACTGAATATAAAAATCCCTTCATGGATGCATCGCAAGAGAGTCGATATAAAACTGATTCCGCAAGGAAAAACAGGGCAGGAAGTTGATCACGGTCAAAGGAAGCATGGTCCAGGGACACATTGAGCATGTTTAAAGCTTCTGAAATATTAACAAATTGAAATCCTGTCACTAAAAAAATTGATTTTGCTTTCCTCCATGCTAAACTTACATCTTCAATTCAGAATTTGTTCATCAGATTCTGATGGCAGAGCATATTCATAAATACTTCTCTACTCTTCCTATTGAGAGGTGAATTCTATGCTTCCTTTGTTTTAAACATCAGCAGGTCTAAAAGATTGCCTCAGAACAACCCAACAGAAGTCATACTGGGTGGTTTCCAAGGCTAAGTCAGCAAAGAAAATGGTTTTTAACCTGATTCTCTTCCTTATGCTCTCCCCACTCCTTCCACCGTTGCTCCTGGTCCTCTTCTTTTCCCTCCCCCTCCCCTTCTCAGTTGGCACTGAAGAGCAGGAGGTTTCACTGTCATAAACCACAACAGCTCACAACATACCAGGCAAACATCAGATAGAGGCCAGGCTATGGGTAGCACAGTGATGAGGGGTCATTAAGACACCTTCAGCACAAACAGGGATTCTGTCTCCCACTGGTTGGAGTTTTTTGTAGCATTACAAACCCCAATTTACATGGCAAAATAGTCTCAGAACTTATGCAGTCAACATCCCAAATTTTATTTTAAAAAGCATACACATAACATTCCATTTAATGCAGGAAGGACTTTTATTCCCTCTATAAAAAATATTTTCTTTTTTAGACTGCTTAGAGGTTATTTGAAAGGAGATATATAAGGGAGAAGTGATAAATAAAAAGGTAACAAGCTATGCTTTCTGTCTAAAACAAATTTTAAAAAATACCTAAATGGCCATTTGACTAATGTTTTATGAGTAAGAATTATAAAATGAAGAAACAAATTTATTTATAGTGCCTATTGTTTGTGGAATTACCCAATGACAATGCATAATGACTTTTTAATTACAAATTTTTGGAAAATGTATTAAAGGCTAGGACTGAGCAAGGGCTTTTTAGTTTTTATATTTGTTTGTTTTCAGAGACTGGGTCTCCCTGTAGCCCCAGCTGGCCTAGAACTTCCTATGTAAATCAGATAGGCCTCCGTCTCATAGAGACCTGCCTATCTCTGCCTCCTGAGTGCTAAGACAAAAGGCGCACACATTTATTGACTTTCTGTGAACTTCATACAATATCTCTTCATCATATTTAGACCCCCTACCTTATCATTCCTGGTGGAAAGAGAAGAGAGATAAATAATGCTTAAGTGATGTGAAAAACCAGAGGTAAATGTATCAGTTCAAAGCCCTACTGAAAAATATACATATAATATATATATACACATGAGTTCATGTGTATAGTTGAAGGCTATATAACAAAAAAGCACAGTGTCAGGCAAGAGAAACCTCTCTTTGTAGTTTGTATTCAGGATAGTCCAAGGGACTCCTAAAATAACACAGGCTACTGACACAGCCATTGATTACCTCCCAAAACTTGCAAGAAAAGACTCTATTGCTGAAAACAGGACGTACTTTAGACATAGGACTTAGGGCAATGGAACTAGAACTGTCTTGTAAGCCTCCTCCCTGAAGACTAGTTCTCCTAATATCAGAGGATACTATGCAAGCTGCAAAGGCAGAAAACCAATAAATGGACCAACCCGGCTGTACATCCTAATAAACACAATAACTGGCCCAGAAAACTATCACTGTTGGTGCATGTATTAGTTACTTTTCTGTTTCTGTGACAGAAACACTGACCAAAGCAACTTATAGGAAGAAGAATTTATTTAGCTTTCAGTTCCAAAGGGACAAGAGTCCATCATGGCAAGGAGGCATGGTGGCAGAGGTGGCCGGAGGAGTACTCACATCTTCGAGCAAGCATAGGAAGCGAAAGAGTAACTCAAAATCCAGCAAGGCTTAAGAACTCCCTAAGCCTGCCCCCAATGATGTGTTTCCTCCAGCATAGCCACACCTCTAAGACCTCCCAAAACAGCGTCACCAACTGGGGACAGAATGTCCAAATACTTGAAGCCTATGGAGGACATTCACATTCAAACCATCACAGTGCAGTGTCACTACTTTCATCTTGGGGTAATCAACAGCTGTCCAACTGGACTTAAAGACAGCTCAGTGAGATGAAACTTATTTGTGGTACTGTAAACATAGCCAAATAGACATGAATGGAGAGGTCACAGATCCTAGAGAAAAATCCACCTTTGCACATACCTAGACCAAAGTAATTTGTTACTGTATTCCAAGTATGTATTTTTATATTTACAGACAAATGTACCTCTTACCACTCATCAAAATAGTGTGTTTTTGGAACAGATGGAAACTATTATGGAGTTCCACAAGTGGTCAATGCAATACAGAGAATAACTGCGAGATGCTCAGCCATAAGTGACACATCTATAATGCAGCCTCTACACCTAAGGGTCAGGGAACACAGTGGATCAGGGGGCAGAAAGAGTATTAATGTATCTCTCATCTCTCACCAGTGAAGATTCTTCATGCAGCAGATGGTGATTAACACAGATAACCACAACTGGACCAAATGCGAACAATAAGAGACAGCAGGGTACTTGTCCCTGGGTAGGACACATATATTAAATTTTTGCCATTCAGGGCTCAGGGACCATTGTGGAAGAGAGGATGGAAAGACTGAAAGAGCCAGGGGTGGTGTATGACATAAGGAAACAGAATATGGTTAAGAACTATTGGCAACCAGTGAACCTCTGCTTTCCACTCTTGCTCTGGCGATCTCCTGCCACCATGCCTCCCCACCACGACAGACTCTAATTCCCCTGGAACTGTAAGCTCAAATAAACTCTTGCTTTTTAAAGTTTCTTTGGTCATGATTTTTTATCACAGCAACAGAAAAGTAATTAATACAATATATATTAGATGTTTATTGTAATATATTGTAATTATATATTATTATATGCATGTATAATAGAGTACATGCAATTGGATGTGGATAGTAAGGGGTGATGCCAATGAGGGGAGTTCTAAATATGATCAAAATATATTGTAAAAAATTCAATTAAAAAATAAAAATAAAAGTTGAGCAGTCAAATTCATAAATTCAGAATTATAAAAGAAACTCTAATAAAGAAACAGCAGCATATATTTTGATGGAGAATGGCCAATTTTTCTTGTCACCTGCAAAATTTGCAAAACTTAAAGTTGTCTCAAATAATTTCTTTCCTAATAATCCACAAAGCATTCCAGATCCCTTAGGTGAGTTCAGATAGAACACTTACCATCTTGGATTTCTCCTTTGCATTGAGCCAGATATATGACTTCAGTCCATGCAGTTGGGAGGTGCACATGCTTGCCAGAGCCCAGCGTCTTGAGACCCAGCTTCCTCTGTTATGGGGAAGAATGAAAAATGCAAATCAAAATGTGCATCTTTTCTATTTGTATGTTTGGTATTTCTTAAATATATTCTGAAAGTCATTCTTTCAGGATAATGGTTTATTGTCAGAGTTATTAAGAACTTTATATTTTTGCTTTCATGGGGAACCTTCCCACTAACACATTTGACATTGAATTGTTTGGTTATAAGTTTCTAATTTAATTTACATTCACATTTTAGTTCTGTTGACTTACAGTTGAAGGAAGCTATACCCACATCTTTGTTTTCTTCTTTCAATATTTTAGAATGTGTAATCATTTACCAACTAGGAAAGAAAGTCTACCTGTGGAGTAGCTGCTGTACCATCTCTTACCTTACACCTGGTAATGAGTTTTCTAGCTTGTTCCAACAGTTCTACTTTCTCTGTGGGATCCTGCACTTGATTAAATTTCAGGATGAATTCTTTTGTGATTGAAAACGATGGCCTATACAGAAAATAATTAAAGCTATAATTTTCAAATTTTAATTAATCAACTCCTAGTGGCTAAGCATAACAGTTTCCTACACAAAGTATTTTACTTTTTAATAACAATGTTTCACAGACAAACAAAACAATAAAATAAAAGCTGTGTGCAGGATTCCTTTTTAATCTTTTTATATTCTCATCTTGAGGAACAAATTGCCATTTCAACAGGCCTTCATCCTTTGGAAAAGGTTCCTGAGAGTAGGCTTTGGGATAGATTTTTTTTTTTTTACAAATAAAAATCAAGTACAGCTTCAATAAGCTGAAGACTGATTGATCTCATCACATAAATCAATGTTGGCCCAGTTTAAGTGAAATCTTTATTCTATCTATATAGAAGCTGTATAACTATGGCTACAGTGAAGTGTCAAAGAAGGAAAGGAGAGTGGAGAAAGTCAGATAGGGAACTAGTAGCCATAGTACCATAGTACTCCTGCTGCACAAGAGGGAAGATATTGCAAAGCTGCAGCAAGATGAGTAGGGCTTACTCATGGTCTGCTGAGATCCAGAGTTAGGGAAGTGGGACATATGAACTTAGCTAGGCAGACGTGTGGTTAAGTAAGAGATAATGGTGGTTCAGGTCAGGGTAACAGCAGTCTAAGTATGGAGAAGGGTTTGGATAATGAGTGTTATCACATTAGATTGACCAATGAGTTACCAAATAGGTTTAAAAAAAGGGGTCATGATTCAACTGAGCCGGACATATTTGAGATGGCAATTATCAGACAAATGGAGAGGGAGAGTAAGCAGGCATGTATGTAAGCTTCAATCAAAAGGAGACAGCTCAGATTAGACATGTCTATTTTTGCATCATCAGTATCACACATGGGGACGAAACTGGCATCAAAACAATGGAGAGGTTAAACCAGCTCTGGTGGCATGTTCCAGCATTTGTGAGGTAGAGGCAGGGCATAAATGCCTACATGAAAAGAAGATTTCAAATAAATTACTTAACCTTACACTTAAATGAATAGAAGAATAAAAAGAAAAAGCAAACAATAAAGATTAGAATAACAAAAAATCAAATAGAGAAATAAAAACAATAGAAAAAGTCATCAAAATTTAGTTTTATTTTGTAAAGATAAAATCAATTAACAAACTCTCAGACTTTCCGAAGGAAATAATGAGTATCAATTGTGATAATGAGAAAAGAGAGCCCTGGGAACATAAAGTGTTTACACAATTATAAGACACAGTATGAAGTTTGAAAGAAAGAAAAAAAAGATAAGTAGAGATACCTTATGATCTGACAGTCCTAATTCTGGGCATTTATATGTAATAGAAATGCAATCAGTATTCCCAAAAATATCTAATCTCCCATGTTCATTGAATCATTATTGATAATAGAGAAAAAAATGGAAGTACTTTAAGAGCCTGTCAGTAGATGAGCGGATGAAGAAAATGCAGGGTGTGTAAATAACAGAATACTACTCAACCTTTGAAAACAAGAGAAAAATCCTGTCATTTGTAACAACATGAATGGATCATGAGGACATTACACTCAGTATGCTGAGTAATGTGTAGAAGAGCAAATACTATATGCTCTCACTTAATATAGAATCTAAAATAGTCAAACACAGAAATAGAGGGCAGAAGAGTAATTGCCAGGACCTGAAGGGAGAAGAAAATGAGGAGATATTTATTGGTCAATGGTATAAAGTTTCATTTATATGAGTTAGGTTCTGTAGATAGAGTGGATTACAGTGCAAATATACTTTACAGTATTGTATCTGTCCTTGAAATTTGCTAATGAGGAAGAGCTGTCATTACAATTTCATAACGGGTAACTATGTACAGTGATAAATATGTTAATTAGCTCTATCGTAATGATTATTTCACTATATACATGCACTTCAAGGTATTAAGTCAAACACCTAAACTGTATACAATGTGTGTCATTATACTTTAGGTTTTAGCCTTTTAAAAAGATCTCCATTTCATTATTAAAATACAGTTTCATACAGAAGAATTCATTCCAAGGCAATAGACATTGAGACGTTTTCACATGAATTTCTAATCTCTATATATCTGATTATTACTAGTGACAGTCGGTTAATTTCTGAGCTCCTTGGCATCTGAGCATGGATATAAAGTCATCAGGTAGATTTCAATGGTAATGTTTTTCACATCTACTAATTATTATTATTATTATTTTGATTATTTATTTCATAGCCAAATGATTAGAAGAGGCATTTTATTACCACAGCATTGACATATTCAATCTCTGGAAACTGTTATTGAGTATGTCAATGCTGTTGTAATGAAATGCTTCTACTAATTATGTGGTTATTATATAAATTTTTTTTGTACAATCTTTTACTCATTATAAACTCTATAAGACAAAATTAAATGAGTTTTTAATGTTTACAAAAGATCTCCATTTCATTATTAAAATACACAGTTTCATACAGAAAAAAAATCATTTTTAATACAATGAGACTAAGATGCACATGCATTTCTAATCTCTATATATCTGATTATTACTAGTCACAGTTGGTTACTTTCTGAGCTCCTTAGCATCTGAGCATGGATATAAAGTCATCAGGTAGATTTCAATGGTAACATTTTTCACATCTACTAGTCAAGTCACTCTCTTGCTTCCTGTGCCTGCTTCAAGATGTAAGAACTTAGCTTCCGCTCCTCCACCAGTCACTTCTGTTGCCATGCCTCCCCACCATGATGGACTCTTGCCCCTTTGGAACCACAAGCTCAAATAAACTCTTCCTTCTACAAGTCACTTACTAATACAATATTGTACTTAAAAGAGTGGTTGACACTGCTCATGATGCTGAGAATAAATGACAGTAATGTACTAAGCCCTAAACAACACACATATACTACCCTCTCTAAGACTTGGGGAACATTAGGCAGTAAGAATGGAAGAGCTAGAAAAGGGAAGGGCTGCAAAATGCCATGTTCTGGGGATGACACAACCATTGCAATCAAACTCACACCACCTGCAGTTACCTGCACTGGAACCACACAAGACCGGACCTGTCAAAACTCAGTGGTGGGATGAACAAGGAGTTCATGGGGCCCTAACACTGCTCCCTGTTGAAAACTTGGGTACTGAAAAAGTCTGGCAGGAGAAAGAGTCATTGACTTTAGTTACATACCCACTGGTAAGTCCACCAAGTTCCAATGGAGAGTTCCAAACCCATGGTTACACACACAGCCTTGATTAAACTCAATAGGTAACAAAATAAAACAAAAAGGTATAAATGTGCAAAAAAGATTCATAGGAAGAAGATAGTGATTGACAGGGGTAGGAGGGTGATAGGAGACAGTGAGGATAAGAGTAATTACATTACATTGTATACATGTATGGAGTTGTCAATGAAAAAATTTAGATTTTTTTTAAAGTAATTGGTTGCCCCTATAACATCATGTCACTATTGCACAGTTGGGCCTAACTTGTCTGATAGGTTGGTGTCATAGATCCAGGGTTCACAGCTAGGGAAAACTATGGATGCCTTTTCTCTTCAGACAGTCTGCATAGTACCTGTAGGCAGCATGAAAGCAAGCCAGGAGTGAGGAAGCTTCCAGCTCAGTTTTGGTTGGATTTGAGGACCACTCCAGAAGAGGGAATTCATACCTGGTACTAGAAATTCACTCAGAAGTCCATGAAAGGGTAGGAAGTAAGATCTTGAGGGGAGCTTAATTCTGTTATTCAGTTAAATTGGCATAGATTCAATCCACTTTCTAAATATATATTTATAGCAATAGACAATTATCACCCTTATTCTTTTTTATATTTTATTATTTTTATTTTATGTATGAGTGTATTGCCTGCATATATGTAAGTGCACTCATGTCATAAACTGTCCCCAGAGGTCAGAAGAAGGCAGCGGATCCCCTGGAACTGGAGTTACAGAGGGTTGTTAGCTGTCATAAGGGAACTGGAAACTGAACCTGGGTCCTCTGCAAGAGCAGCCAGTGCTCTTAACCATGGAGCCATTTCTCCAGCTTTAGCAATTACCACTCTCAGTCTTAATCAGAGAAACCTCTTTTTCTGAGAATTGCAATGAAGGCAGTCTTATGTCTGCACAAGGTACTGAGAATAAGTGGTAGTTGAGTACTCTTTCCTAAACAAGGCATTCATGCCAACCCCACCAAGGTCCAGGAAATATTGTGGGAAAGGGTACAGAAAGACTGTAAGAGCCAAAAGATATGGAGAAAACGCCATGTTCTAGTCAATACACGGTCACTGCAATCATGAACTCTCAACTATGGATGACTCCATTGGGCCTGAATAAGAATGGGTGCACATCAACAGCCAGACAAGGGTTAAGAGGGACTAGGGGCCCTATCCTTCCTGCTGAACTATTCCTCTGGAGAGCTATAGGGAAGGGAGAATCATTGCTTCCAGTCATTGCTTTCATCTGGCTCCAATGGGTAAGTCCCAGTGCAATAGCCATACAGATGGTCTCCTTTAAACCAAATAGATCACATAACAAAATAAATGAATCCAGAAAAGAGACAAGGAGGGAGGAAAGGGGGAAATCGGTGTGGGAGAGCATTAAAGAGGGTGTGGGGCTGAGAGTAGCCAGATTGCATTATGTACATGTATGAAATTGTCAAAACAAGTTTTAAAAGATAAAGAAAATGTTTGTCAGACACCTAGATATAAAAAAAAAACAGTGATTGACACAAACTGAATAGTTGCTTAATGATAACTAGTACAATCATCATTAAAATTTTGTGAGCAATGATTACAGATATTTTTATCTTAGTATAACATTTTATTTTTCATTGTTATGCTCAGCATGGGAACACATTAAAGTTTTATGTGTCTACATGACTATATTTTCTTCTGTAACTTATGAGTTCTTCTCTTATATGGTCTTCTACCTGAGTTCAGGGAAATAGCCTGGGACCAGATCTTGGATGTCATTTAGACTATGTGGTAGTGTAGAATTTTACTCTAGATGTAATGCAAAGACACTGCAGAGGTTAAATTAGAACATAAAAAATAACATTTACATTCTTAAAAGGAATCTAAGACTGTTGTTCAGAGAACAAGTGGGTGAGCGCAGAACCAGTGGGAAGCTGATCACAAGGACAGGAGCTAGGTGATGGTGACTTGAAGGAGACATGTGCTGATAATAGTGAAATAAAGAAATTGTGCTTAAAACATATAATTACAAAGGACCAAGAACTCATCTAAGGCCTACCTGCAGGCCCACAGAAATATGTCCTGTAATTCAGCATTGATGCAGCTATCTAGTATTCCTTGCTGTGACCTGAGTTTCTTAAGTTTCTCTTTATCATTATACATATAATTTGCTTAGTTAACATCTGCTGTTTGCTTTATATATACTGATTGAAATGTGCAGAATGCATTTTGTTTTATTGAAAAGGAAAATGAGGCTTAGAAATAAGTATCATACTGAAGTTCATATCTTTGAAAGTAAGCAAAAGCAGTTTTTAAAATAAGCTGTCTGACTGCAATGGTGGTACACTCCTTTGATCCCAGCACTTGGGAGGCAGAGGCAGGTGGATCTCTGTGAGATCAAGGCTTGGTCTATATAGTGAGTTTCAGAGTAGCTGTGGCTACAAGGAGATTCCCATCTCAAATACAAAACAAAAATAAATAAATAAAATAAGATTTAAAAACTGTCTGACTCAAGATCTTTTACCTCTATTTCTACAATCCCTCAGAATGATCTATAGGAGTTTGTGATGAATATGTCTTAATAAAATAATAGTTACTGCACTTTATAGAGAGTTCCCCAATAGTGAACACAGACACACCCTGCTTCCCTTCCAGAGGATAGAGCATGTGTAAAATATATTTTCTGAAATTAAACATCCTACCTCAGCTTTTTCATAAGCTATGAGAAAAAAGAATTTCTTTCTAAAGTAAAATAAAGTCTAAGAATGAAAAAAATATCTAATTCAACTTTTAGGTTTAGAATATATCTTATAAATAATTTTAGCTTACTCAATTATTTTTCAATATGAAGTGTAGTCTGCAACGTATCATTGAAGATATGGAAAGCAAATCATTTTCTGCTTTCTGTACAGATACTGAATGCCTTAATTGTTCCCCCACACCTCCTGTTAATATATAATGGGAAATAAATACAGCTCCTTTAACAATTTCTTTCCCTTTGCAAATAGAAGTTATTACACAAATCTACCCTTATGTAGTGGTGTGTATGTGTGTGTGTGTGTGTGTGTGTGTGTGTGTGTAACTGATAATATGAGAGGAAACTTTTAAAAGGAAGTACAAGCTTTTGAAAATACATTTTAACTTCCCACATGCCAATTTCTTCAAAATATCAAAAGATTTCACAATGGTGAATGTAATATAGCCCAAGAGTAAAAGAACAAACCTGCGTAAAAGGCAATTAATAAATAATATTGTTTTAATTTTACATACTAAAGTCTTCTGATTGCACAGATACTCAACCCAAATTATTTTTTCAATATAAAATTAAATATATTACATGCATTTTTCTTAACTTACAGTACAACTTTTTAGACAATATATTACAAATTTTATCACCATAGTGTTATTGATAGATAATAACTTCCCCATCGTCTTTCATTTTTACTCAGATTACTGTGATATTAGAACCTTGAGAGAAGCATAACAACTAAAAATAAAATAAAATAAACCTAGAAAAAATACACTTGTTTTGGTTGTAAACTCTTTACAACCATTCTAAGTTGCACTTGCATTTATTTTAGAAAGTTTACCACAAGAAAATAATTTCTAAAATAGGAAAACATTCCGTTAGATCTAAATTTAAAATAGCAAAAGACTAAAATAACTAAAATATCCAGTATTAAAGATTTTTGTAGCATGCATTTCATGAGTTCTAGTAGCAATTTAAAATATGCAGAAATATTTTTAAATATCTATTTCAAATAAAATATGTATAATTCACAACTTTCTGAAGTATATGATCATTATAGTACAACAGATGGAGATTATTCCAAAGTTCTGTAACTGGTCAACACTACAAATAAGTGTCTGTGAGGTGCCCATCCCTAAGTGACACATCTACAATGCAACCTCTATACCTAAGACTAAGGGAATATCATGGAAAAGGGGGTGGAAAGAATATAAGAGTCAAAGGGACAAGATTTACCTGCTGTTACTTAATGCACTTTAAACTTGATGAGGAAGCTACATCAATGAGATCTCTACAGTATGGTAGTCTAACAAGATCTGCATATGACAAAACCAGTTGACATGCCAAGGTAGATGGGGAAAATTCCACTGGGCCCTACTCCAAGATGAAGAGCTACAAGAAATCACTGGATTCTGAGGGAAGGATAATCAATTTTCTCCGGAGACTAGCTTCTTGAGAGATTATCTAATCCCAAGTGGACAGCGCTGAACACAGGTACACAGAAGCACCACTAAATGGACTCAGTATGTTACATATTGTGGCTGCTAGGGGGCAGCCACCGGACCTGAATGGATTAACACGGAACTGATAAAAGACCAGGGGACTCGTGCGGTTTTCTTGTTTTTCTCTTATTTCCTCATCCATGCCCGAATGCCAAAAGGCACAGGCAACTCTGTTTTTATACTCATATTCATTAGAGCTACGATTGAATGTTTGCAGAACAGTGGATAATAACGTGGCTAGAATTCAGCAATTTAGTAAAATATAATGAGCAGGATAACACAACCACCATAATATGCCTTGAGAGATAAAAGTGTCTCCTGAGAAACAAGCGGAGTACCGGCATGCTGAAGATAACTCCTCAGCAAGCATCCTTGCATAAACTTTCTCATGAGAAAAGGCTCTCCAGGCATACGTATACGTGTTCCAGGTTCCTCTAAATTTACCAGCCATATTTTTAAAGCCATAGGAACACTATTTCACAGTCATATATAAGGGATATATATATATGAAGTTTATGTATATGTAACAATAATTTAAAAAGGATAAGAAATTGAGATGGATTGGGGTGACATGGGAGGAGTTTAGGGGGACTGGAAGAGACAGAAATAATGTAAAGACAATACCATGTATAATATTATGCACAAAAACAAAAAATTAAAACTAAAAATAAGCTATTTAAAAATAGTAAACTTTCAACCTCGGTTACAGAGTTATGGTCATTTTTAAACATTTTTCACAATTTTCTGAACTCTCAATGCTCTCTAAAATGAACTGGATCCTTTACATAAAAAATACAAAACTTACTTACTTGGGTTTATGACTCTCCTTATGATTTGCATTTTCAAAATTAAATTTCAAGAGCTTCTCATGATAAGAGGAAGATATTACTCCAAATTTATTAATCACAGGTAAATTATTACCAGGCATAGTTATAGATCAGTAAACCTAAAGAAAATATTAAATATATGTTAGAATACAAATTTACTAACAGTATAAATAATAAATCCTGTGTAAAGGTTAGAAAAAGTAGCAAGAAGAAAATTGGGCTTAAGAATACCCTATTAAGGAATAATTTAAACTCATGGGAATCAAATTAACTTTGGATCTCAAATTCATGTTTTCTACTATGTTACATAAGATATAGTCTTTAATAGTCTTATTAGCAAAAACACTGCAAAAACAGCACAGCAGCCAGATAGGCGAACAGGCTAAACAAGTCCAACAGATTTACTTAACTGCTCTGCCTTGGTTTCTATACCTATAAACAGGAGAGCACCTCCTCATAGACTCCCTGTAACAAATACATAGTTCAAAATATGTAAATTGCTCAGAACAGACTGGCATAGAGGAGGCTTTCTATCAAGTCTGGTTGTTGCTACTGGATGACATGTTTATTGATTTTTTGGGGGTTTTCTGTGTGAGGCAGTTTGTTAATGTCTTTTTATGCCGCTTGTCTTTTTGTCATTTAGGTTATACCTTCTTGGCTTTCCCTATTACTCATATTTCTTTTCCTTTGAAAGACTATCTGAGCATATTTTTATTAGAGTATTTACAAAGCTAAGACATGTTATTTGTGTTTAGTGGGATATTTAGCAAGCACAATAAAATAAGATATAGGTGTTCACATTTATACTAAATTATTTTCCATTTCTTTTTTATGTTAATAAACACTTTATTCAGGTCATTATAGCAGGGAAGTTCCCAGCTAAATGCACAGAGAAGTGAGGAATTCCTGGGTTAATGTAGGAGCCAGTGGGTTACATAGGACTGAGTATTAAGGAGATAGCACCGAGGTTGTGGACTCAGACCAGGACAGAGGCCCTGGACTGATGACTGCTTTCCCACAGCCAGGCATATGCAAGGCATGCCTTCAACACTTGGCTGTTTCAGTGATGTTAGGGGAGCAGATATTAAAAGAAATAAATCAGGTTTTATGACATCTTGACTGCTACCACACTGCATACAAACACGAATTTAGAACATTCTAGTAATAACTGGCCACAGAGTAGTAAATCCTATGTGCTTCTCCTTTGCTGTTCCCTTGGCCATTTTCATTCATGCCTGAACTCCCCACCTTTGAACCACATACCCTGATAAAAAGTATCACATACACAGCAAAAGCCTCAGGGTGACAGGAGCAGCTTGCAAAGAGCAGCAAGCATCTCTGGCTAGCTTTCCTGTCAGGAAGTGACCATTTAGAAAGCTGATTTAGAAAGTGGAATATAAGTGGAAACAGTAAACAATCAGAAAGCTCTGGTCTATGAGGACTGGGCCAGATAACGATCACATCCACAGATGGTCTTACATGAGGGCTACAGAGCTGCTTCTCACATTATTCTTAGGAAGACCCTGGAGTCCACAGCTGATGGTCTGCAAACTACTGCATAAACTCTGGCTCATCTACGGTTATGAGTTCAGCTCAAACCTCCAGGCCCTGTGAAAGATTCCAAACCTAAGGGGGCTGCATTATCTACAGCGTTTCATAGGCAAGGAAGGACTGTCAAGATGTTGAAGTTTCACACGGTATTAACATTTTTTCTTGAAAGGCATCTTGAGCTGCATTTGGCACTAACTTGGATTTAATCTGTCAGGGACAGACTTAAGGATATCTTATTTATATTTAACTTTTGACAAAATAGAAACTTTGGACATAGTTATATAAAAACTGTTTAAAGGGGTTATTTTTTATTAAAATACTATTTTAGCAAGTGATACATAATAAGTACAGGAAAGTAAACATTTTCATATCTAATGTAAGAGTAAAAGCTCTTTACCAGCATCCTAAATACAGCAAGTCAGTAGTGCTTTATAAAAAGGAGGGTTCTCTTAAAACAAGGAAGTATCAGAATAAGGCACACCGTTATTGTCACAGATTCGTGTTAGTCAGTAGTGTTCTTTCTGGAAGGTGCAAGTTGGACATCTAATTACTCAAAGGCTTACAGTGTGGTTCTGAACATACTGTCAGATGACCAGGATCCCTGACTTGGAACAAAACCCCCTTCCTGGAATCGAGCAAGTCATCAGTAACAGTACCTGCCTCAATTCTGCAGCCTGGAGCATGAGAAGTCCTCTTTACCTGTCCACTTGTAATCTGCGAGGACACTGTGCAACTTGTGGGAAGGGTTGGCTGTGCTTCTAGCCTCAAGTGCATATTAAAGAACAAAAGCACATTTCCTAAGCATGGAGTTGTATATGAATTGACAAAAATTATCATTTGGGACTAATATTAGGTAAGCTTGATAATACAGCAGGTTCTAAATCAAAAGTCTTGAAGAGGTTCCTAGGCTTCAGTTTCATTGTTTTTTCATTAAGAGACACAGCACACAATGATGATGGTGATGACCATCATCCGGACTCTGCTCTCTGTCACCCACATCTTGAGGTTCTTCCACCAGTATTTTCTCTTCAACGTGGCAGCACTTGTTTCAAACTGAGAAGCACCAGCCTGCAGTGCATCTGTGTGGTCATCTAACTTGGAGATCTTCTGGTCTCTTTCTAACACCTTAACCACACTGACTCTCATGATGTCAACCACCTCATCAACTTGAACTTGCTGAAGTCTTTGATTACTGCCACTGTCAGCACGTGAACTCGAAGGCATTCCTGAAAACATTATGGTGGCAGTGGTGGCTGGTGAGGTTGGTGGAACTGCCTTCCATTTCTTCTTTAAAAATATTTTATTTTTATTTTATGTGTATGAGTGTGCTGCCTGCATGTTTGTAAGTGCAACCATGTCATGCAATTAATTCCCTCAGAGGTCAGAAGATGTCATTGGATTCCCTGGAACTGGAGTGACACATGATTGTTAGTTACCATGTCATCCTGGGAATCGAACCCAGGTCCTCTGCAAGAGTGCTCTTAACCACTGAGCCATCTCTCCAGCCACACCACACCCCCTCTTCTTTTTTAAAATGGCTAAATTCAAAAGCTAATACTTTATTTACATCATTTAAGATTTTGGCAGGAAACAGAGTACACTGATATGGGGCAACTGAGAGAATTCTTTCCAAAGACACGGACAGCTATAAAACAAGAAAGCATTCTCAGGGTCTAACAAGAAAGTGTAGCTGTAGGAGAGTGGAGGTGTAATTAAAAGCTTTGTTCTTTGGCCGAGAGATGCAAGCAATTTGAGGCTATCCTATAGGAGGCAATCTGGAGACTAGGAGCTCTAACCTCACTCCCCTTGATCATTTCCCTGTGCTTCTCATTAGAATTAGAGCAGATGGCACAGGACAAACTGGATCAGGCAAAAAGATCTGGCATAAAAAGTCTCATAAATGTAGAAATATGAGTATCTGTTGCTATTGTGGTATGGCAAGACCTGCTTCTAATTATCTAAATCCATTAGAAGGATGAAGCACCATTTAAGTCAGCAGCTTCCCTGAGCTATTGGGTGGGACCATTCAAAGTGGGCTTCCATTTAGTGTAGACTGCTCTAAGCCTGATTAGTCTTTACAGAGGTATATTTTATTTAATAGCTACAATTGTCAACATCAAACATTTCCACCTTAAAAGACACTCAGGAAAGTAACTATAAATTCATACCAACAAGAACATGATTCTCATAGCCTCAAGAATGATTGCCAAGAAGTAGAAATGAACAAATGAGTTGACAAGGGCTTAGTATAAGTCATATAAAATTACAAAGTTATTTCAGTAAATCCAGGTAAAGATAACTTCAAAAGAAGGCAGAAACCTCAGGAGACACTAAGACCTAGCCCACCATTCTTGAAATATTGCATATTCCAAAAATAAAGCTGAAAAAATACAAATTAGAATGGGAAATATATGTAGATTAATTACCATATAAATTAGGTAAATGATCCCCAGGCCCCACTCCTTACTGAGGAGGTACTGGCAGTTACAACTGCCTAGAGAATGAAGAATCATTCTTGCTTGAAGGTGTGGCCACTGGTAGATTTCCCATATTCCACTGCATGGCTTCACACAATGCACATAGAGGCAGTACTAATTAGACTTAGTGGGTTATAAAAAGAAATGAAGTTGGGGGGGAGAGGTGTTAGGGGATGTGGTTGAAGACGGAGGGGAAATGGTGGTGTATATGATCATGCTTCATTGTACACATATATGGAATTCTCAGAGAATGAAAATAAAAAATTAAGCAAAATTTTATTTGTTTTATGCTAGGCAAAAGTTAGAATTAATGTCTGGAAATTTATTTTTAAGCTTTTAAATTTCTGCTATTGCTGTCATGATTCTTATTTCAGATTTCTGTTTTACAATGAGTGTCATTAAAATAAATAGTAGCAATATACTATTAGTCCGTGCAAAGATTATTGAAATCCAGTTTACATAAAATTTAGGAGCATTATGTTACTGTTACTTATTTTTAGGTATTACCACCTTTCCTCATTGCTGTGACAAATGACCAGACAAAAGCAACTTAAGGGTTTATTTTGGCACACAGTTTAAAGTTACAGTCAGTCTACCATGGGGTAGACAGCAACATGGCAGGAACATGAGACAACTGGTCATACTACATCCACATTCGGGAAGAAAAGTGATTAATCCTGCTGTTCAGCTCGCTTTTACCTTTGTATTCAGTCCAGGACCCCAGCCCATGGAATGGTGGTACCCACATTTGTGGTGGATCTTCCACCTCAATTAACCTCACTAGAAAATCCACACAGACACACTCAAGTGATTCTAAATCCCATGAAGTTGACAATCAAGATTAAATATCATAAGCGTGAAGGTCATTTGTCATATGAAAATTTTGATATTTACAACACTTGTTCTTTGTGCACACATGGGGTTCTTGTTTATTAAAGATTTTATACTTTTAGAGCAGTTTCAAGTTCACAAGACTGAAAAGAAAATAGAGAAATTTCTGATGCACATCTACTTCTGTATGTGTGCAACTCACCTATTATCAGCATCCCGTATAAGACAGATATACTTATTAGAGTTGATGAGCCTGCGCTGACGCATCACAGTCATTCAGTTCAAGGACTACACTCAAGTTATTCAGGGTTATACATTGTATGAGCTTGGCCAAGTGCATAATGATGTACATGTGTTACAGTTCCTTATATTGTATTTTCACTGCCTTAAAAATCCTCTGTGCTCATTCTGCTCCTTCATCCTTCTCCCCCACCCTCTCACCTCTACACCTAATATGTAATAGGTATAGTTTTACCTTGTCCAGTATGTAGTCTTTTCAGATTTGTGTCTTTCAGTTAGTAGTATGCAGTTAAGATCCTTCCTTATATTTCCAGGGCATGATAGTACATTTTTTAGTGTTAAATGTTGTTTCGTTGTGTGGCTATACCAGTTGCTTTATCCATTTATCCACTGAAGGGCATCTTGGTTGCTCCAAAGTTTTTGCATTTATAAATAAGTCTGTTATAACATTTGTGTGCAGAATTTTCCGTGAACTTAGGTTTGCAACTCTTACTGGTAAATGCCAAGGAGAGTGATCGCTGGATTATAGGTTTAAAATGTGTTAAGTTTTATAAGAAACTTCTAACTTGCCTTCTAATTCGGCTGAAACATTTTTATCTCCCAAACAGTTCATGAGAGTCCTTATTGATATTTGCATTGATTTTTACTTTGTTGGTGTTCTGACTTTTGGCATTCTAGTAAGTGTATTCATTTTTTATTTGCACTTCCATGATGATATATCATCGGGCTGTCTTTATACTTGACTTGTTATTTCTACATACCATCTTTACTGAAGTGTCTGTGAAGGCTTTTGTCCCATTTTATACCCAGGCTGTGTGCTCTCTTATTGTTGGGTTGGGGATGTCCTGTAACATCATTTATCTGATGTAACTTCCACAAACATTTTCTTCTCCTTGATGGCTTGTCTTTCCATTCAACATGTATCTGAAAGTCGCTGCCATCTTGAAGGTCAAATGCTTTCTTCTGCTTATAAACTAATGTATGAAACTTAGTTCACCAATCACTTTTTTAAAAGTATATAAAACAATAATTTAACCCAGCACCTCCGTGTTAAAGTAAACAAAGTGGCATTATTAAACATCTCATACATGGAGTGGGCCACTCCAAAGGCCACGGATGCTTAGGGAGAGATGAAAATAGAAAACAGAATTACCTGGTGAGTTTTCAATCAACTGAACTGATCTGAGTTTTCTTAAAGGAGGCAGGGTATGACACTAGCATGGAAAGAGATGGAAAGAAAAGGGCAAGGAGAGAAGGAACCTGGAAGGAGGATGGGAAGTGGGGGATAGTTTCAACTCTCCAGATTCTGACCAGAACGTCCTAGACTCCCTGGGAACTTTGGTAGAGGAGCTGAGCAGAATGTGCAGCTTATGAAAGCAGAGGGTGGTAACTCTTCACACTCATTGACTGAACAAGGCTGTGCCTGGCAGTTCTCAGGCAGCAGCAAATTTAAAACCAGAATTTGGCCAATAGATAGGACCCCTCACAGGGATCCATGTGAGGACTTGCCACCTGGGAGGAACAGAAAGCGCCACCTCTATCTTCTATGGCAGTCCTTATTGCGAGGAGCAGGGAAGTAGAAAGGTCAACAGGGAGACTGGGGACTTGATTTCTGTGCCCCTCCTTTCAACATTTGCTCAAGTTTCAGCTTCCTGTTATAAGATGGATGATAACAGAGTCACATGTAGATTCAATGAAGTGAAATATCTCATTAAAGTACTAACATATGATAGTCATTTGATAGATGATGAAACATGATATATGATTGTTATATACTAAATACATGCACATGTAAAATACATATTTTATCCAAAAGTTTATTTTGAGTTGATGAGCCTGAATTCCCTGAGATACGGAAATAGCATGAATGAAATGAATGGTTGAAAATCACCTACAAAAAGAGATTAGCAAAAATAAATTTATAGTTAGAAGGTCAAGAGTAGGTACACATAATAACAAACTAATCAATAATGTAACTAAAACATTCAGCCTCTGATACACTATTTGGTAAAAAATAAAATAAAATTTTAAAAGCCATAATCTTGAAATCTTTAACCATATGATAAAGCTTCCAATATAAATTTGTACCATTTTATTCTTCCTAAGGACAGTAATAAGCAGACAGCATGTTGACTTGGGAAATGGAGAGAGACAGAAGCTGGCATGTCTCATTGTACCTAATACCATACCAGACAATTTAAAATGGAAGTGAAGCCAGATGTTTTCTTTTGTTATAGAACATATGACATGTTCATTTTTGCTCTGTAGGGAAATCACAGCATGAAATACAAGAAGATAAACTGGACTTGTTAATTGTGTCTTTTCCCTTGTACCTTACTGTCAAAAAAGAACCATTATGTTTTTTTCTGAATCAGAAGATGATATAAAAATGAGAGGCGTATTAAAATGATTCTTAATATTTAAATATGCCTTGATTCTCTGATATTCCCTCAAACACTGGTAAGTCACTGAATTTTCAGATCATTATGGAAGTACAACCTCAAGTGAACAAAGTTGATCATAAGATTGGGCTCATCTTTTTCATTTATGGGTGTGTGTGTGTGTGTGTGTGTGTGTGTGTGTGTGTGCGTGTATGTGTGCCTGAGTTTATATGTACCACGTGTGAGCAGGTATCAGAGGGGGCCAGAGCAGTAAGCACTTTTAGACACTGAGCCTTCTCTTCAGCCTTGATTGATCTCTTTTTTTAATAAAGAATCCCTTCAAATAATGAGATAAAAGATGAAACCACAGTTACTGTTGACATAGACTCTTCCTAAGATCCAGCTCTTCCTCCAGTGTCCTGGACTTTACATTCTTCACCCTGTAGAAATAGATGCCAGAACTCATTAAAAGGCCAGACTTCAATTTCATGCATCTGTAACACTAGCACAGGGAAGCAGGGACAGGCAGATCTCTAGACTTCACTGGTCAGTCAGTCTAGCCAATCAGTGAGCACCAAGTTCAGTTAGAAACCATGTTTCAAAAGATGAGACTTCTTTAAATTATTTATTTAATAACCACACAATCAGAAGAAGCATTTCATTACAACAGCATTGACATATTCAATAACAATTTCCAGAGCTAAGATGCATCTCCTTCAAAACACTAAAACAGAGATGAAAAGTAAAAATTTCAAAAGATTTAAAAAGAATGAGTATAATAAAAATTTATAAAAGTAATTTAAATAACTGTATTAGGACTCTGTGTGTATGTGTGCATAGGCATATGTGCCTGTGAATGCACTTGCATATAGAGACCAGCAACTGTCGTTGCCTGCACAAGATCACCAGTCAAAATTCCAGCATAGCCACAAAGCTCTACCCCTAAATGAGGAGCTCATAGTTGAAGACTACTAGGGTAGAGACTTTCAATCATTGTCTGGAAAGTGGTAGGTTGCCCGTGCTCCCATGGATAGCACATACAGACAGCAAAAACTGAACTTAGTGATTTATGAAAAGAGGACATGAAGCTGGGAGTGGGTGATGGCAGGAGGGAGGTCTGAGAGGAGATGGAGGGGTAGTAAAATGTGGAATGATCAAAATACATTGCATACATATAAGAAATTCTGAAAGAATCAAGTATTTTTTAAAAAGAATCAGTGATCCTTCAGTGCTAGTAAAAGCAGAAAGTTAGCACTAAGCTTTAAGATCCTGCTTTAAAAGTAACTTTGTGAAACTAAATTAGAAACCCTGAAATCCAAGAAATAACAGAAAACTAACCAAATTTTAACTAAGCTCCTAAAGGCATGAACAGCTCTTTTGAACTAGTACGTAGATAGCTGGAGAAAGAAAGTTCGCCAGTGTGGCTCCAGGAGAGTAACTCAGTGAAAAGCGGTTTGAGTTACATCTTTACTGATCAGTCAAATAGGCAGCAACAAGACAAGATGAAAGAAAACAGCATGCAAAGGTGCAGAGAGTGTCAAACCACACAATTAAGATATTTGATCAAATGGACATATACAGAGTTTCATACTGAACCATTGGAGAAGATATATTCTTCCCAAATACAGTTTCTAGAAACTAATCACAGTCTATCCAGCAATGATCACTTTAGCAAATTGAAAATTAGGAAATCTACATGAGGACATTAGGTTCCTTGACCTCAAGGCATAACTAAATTAGAAAACATTTTGAAAAATTAAAAATCCTCCATATATTGGGAAATAAAAATAATTATAAATCATATGTAGATAAAAAAATGAAATAGCAACAAAATTTCTATAATACTTAGAACTGAATAATAAAATCACTTTATGTGTACAAATTTATGATGTGTGACAAAATGGTCCTTCAAAAGAAATATCAGATAAGCATTTAACAATGAAGAGCCATTAAAACTAATTAGTTAATATAGCAAAAGATGAAAATAATAGAAAAATATAGTCCAGAAAATAGAAATTAAGAGAATTTTAAAGAGAATGGATCAATGATATATAGAAAAACATCTGAAAAAGATTTAAAAAGTCAATATGTTCAAAATAATATTCTTCAGGAAAATTAAAACTGTAATAATAACGAAATTCTATTTCTCACTAACTGAAATTGCTGACTTTAGAAGCAATGCCAAATGATAAGTTAGGTACTGAACAATGGAACTCTTCCTACATTGCTGATGGAAATGGAAATAAGCTATAAACACTTAGAAAATCTATTTGTGTGTGCCTTTGAAAGTCACTCATAAGTCTACCCTCTGATCCAGAAAATTCATTTCAAAAGAAATGAAAACGTTTTCACAAAAACATTGCACAGCAATTTGTATAGCAGAGTTATTCATAATAGTTCAAAACCAGAGACAACTCAAACATATAAGAAGAATGAAAAACAACCTGTGGTATGTTTTTAGAACAGTATTCTCACTGGTAAGAAAGAGCAAACTCAAAAAGCATTATGTTGGAAAAAAGGCAAACACAGGGCTGAAGAGATGGCTCAGTGGTTAAGAGTAGTTGCTGCTCTTAGAGGACCTGGGTTGGAACACTAGCACCCATATGGTGGCTGACAACCATCTGTAACTCCAATTCCAAGGGATCTGACACCCTCTTCTGACCTCCACTGGCATTGCATGACACAGGTGCACTTACATACATTCAGGCAATACATTCATATACTTAAAATAAAAAATGACATATAATTTTTTTAATATCCTGATAGAAAGCAGCTTAGGAGTGAAAAGGTTTATTTCAGCCCACAATTCTAGGTGACAGTTCACCACTATTGTGAGAAACAAGACCTTCACTCTGTAATAACAAATGCAAGAGACTGGCAAAAATAAGAGATTTTATTTTATGATTGTGCAGAAGTGGGAGACAGCCTAGAGATAAGGCAAAAATGTCTGGCATACCAAGTATGAAACAGAGGGGTTTTTTTTTAATAGTCCCTGTTCACAAAAAAAAAAAAAAATTCTTGCTCCTTTGCCCATAAGCTGGTACTCCAGAGAGTTGCAATCTATATTCCCAGTGTCTAGTATAGCCTCCTTCCCCAATTCCCTATCCTCCTGGAACCCCAGAGCCCCCTCTTTTCTGATAACTTCAGTCATGAAGCAGATTGTCTGTAGCTTTCTAATCCTAAAATGAATTGAGAGCACCTAGAAAAGTAAGTGCCAGCTGCTAGCTAGAGAAAAATGGAACCTAGTGCCTCCTGCCGATATTTGATTCTCTGAGGAGCTCTAAATACAGCTCATACTGAAAATGGAGTGTAATGATTTATTTCTTACACTGTAGAGAAATCAAGGTAGCAGGATCTTGAGATAGCAGGTCATATCATATCTATAGTCAAAAGTAGAGAGAAAATGGCCACATGCATGCTTAGTGCTTGGCCAGCTTCCTCTACTCATACAGGCCAGGGCCCAAGCCCAGGGAAAGAGTGTTGCCCATAGTTATCTGCTCAAAATAATATTCTTCAGGAAAATGAAAACTATAATTATAGTGAAATGTCTACTCCCGAAGCATGGGGAAATCAATAAAAACTGAGACTGTATATCCAACAGAGGCTTGAACTATGCATAGTGTATTAGTTATTCTTCTATTGCTGTGATAAAACACTGACCAAAGCATCTTAGAAAAGGAGAGTTTATTTGAGCTTACAGTTCCAGAGGGTCAGAGTCCATAATGGCAGGGAGGCATAGAGGCAAAGGTGGCTGGAGCAGAAAGCTCAGGCATCACATCTTCAAGCAGGCACAGGAAGCAGAGAGCTGCTGGCAAGGTTTAAGTATCTCAAAGTCCACCCCCAGTGAAGGCTTCCTCCAGCAAGGCCACACCTCCTAAGACCCTCCAAATCACTGCCACAAACTGGGGATAAAATTTCCAAATACTAGGGACTTATGGGGGACATTCTTATTCAAATCACCACACACAGTTAACTTAAAAGAAAGACCAAAAATAATATTTCTTGTACCTTTAAATCCTCCAACTGTGATTTATGACTAATACATGCATTTTAAGTTTATAGTACTGCATAAAATAAGCATTTTTCAGAAATATCAGGTATTAATATAAAATAAAAGCCATATTTGTATCACATTAAGACAGAGTCCTCCACAGACAGGCCCACAGGCCAATTTGATTTTAGCAATCCCTCATTGAAACTCTTCCAAGATGATCCACGGTTGCGTTAAATTAACAATTAAAACTAACCATCATGTATACTAATAATTAGATGAAGTTCATGAAAAGGCAAAGCTGTTATACACTAATGGCCTATAGGAGGACAATAGGAGGGGCTAGAATAGGGGTTGAATGGAAGGATGCACGATGTAATGGGGTAATAACATGGGTGTATGTACTTATCAAAACCCGTTTCATAGACTTCGTCATTTCAAAGATGATCACAACAGTATCACCCACACTGCATGTTGTTCTGCAATTTGACCTTGTCATGCCCTTCACAACAAATGCGGTCTAATTCTCACTGTGAATCAGGACTTAGCTTAATGACTTGCTTGACTAACAAGCTGTGGAAGAAGTGATACTGTAAGACATAAGAGGATGGGACATTAAAAACATATTGCAGTTTCTTCCCAGGTCTCTTGAGATATTCTTTCAAAATCCAGCTGCCATGCTGTGGGAAGCCAGTGAGATATAGGAAATCATGTACAGAGACTGTGCTTGGGACCAACAGACTCTTAGACAATGGCAAGCAGAAAGTGAAATCATGTAAGTGGAAAATGTTTCAGATGTCCAACCCAGTGACTCCTTCACAGGACTAGAGCCTCAGTTGACATCAAACAGAAAGCACTGTAGAGATAACCAACGGGAATTACCCACAGGCACAGTCAACCCTACAATCATGAGAGCTGATAAAAATGACTTTAAGCCACTAGACTTTGGAATGTTTTGTGACCAGCAATAGACAAGCAGAACCCTTGCTAAGTGGTGAAATAAACATTTCATCTCAAGAAAATTAAGATCCATTAGGCTTAGTGGCATATAGCATAAATAGAAATGATGATGGCTCATGTAATACCAAAGTGTATTTTTCTCAGATGTTAAATAGAAGTCCCAAATGGGACAATTTAGGGTCTGTTTAGCAGCTTTGCACTCATGACACCAAGGATCCACCTGAGTCTTCCATTCATGGCCCCTGCTAGGCCTGGCCTTGCTTCAGTTGCTCACAGACTCATGGTGTGTGAGGAGGCACTATTGGTCACTGCGCACTGCTGATTCCCTTCTTCAAAAGAGCTCTGTTAACCAAGTTTCCATCTCATCCTTTGCCATTCTCCAAGGATCAGGATGACATATCTTTGTCCTACATTGATATAATAACTTCATATCTTCAAGCCTGCTTCTGACTTTGCTTCTAGTCCCTTCTTTCACATGACTGCCAAAGTCACTTTTTCAAACATAAATCACCTGACCATTTCACTCCTATTCCAACCCCACTCTCTTTTCCAAACCCTTTAATATATTTCTATTGCCAAGAAAATAAAATACAAACTCAGATAGTCTATAGTCTCAGACTATCCAAATTGCTGGAGCACAGAATTGTAAATACATCTATTATCTCTAACAGCTAAAGACTATACATCAATATAATTCTTAATTGCAAACCTTTTATAAAAATTTTATGAGAAGCTAGATTATCCTACCCATTAAAAACACAAATTGGAACCCATTATACAAGAGTGATATGAAGAGAAAAGTAAACAATATAAAATCGTATCTTTTTTGCAACTAGAAGTAAAAAATATTTAATTTCCAAAAGGGAGTATCAGTGATTCGATATAGTTAATGGTTATATACCATGTTTAGTGACTCTTTATGGTTTTTACTTCTCCTGAAGTAAAACTCACCAAAGAGATGACACCACGCAGCGTACTCTATAGACACAAAAGAAAGCTTCTGGGATTGTGAAGAAGCAGGTGTCTCTCCAGACCAGAAGACAGAGACGTCACTCAGACCCATTTCTTCTGCTATAACATCATTCCCTGGAGGGGATGGTTTCTCAGAAGAAACAACTGAGAATTCAGCCTTAGGAAACTGGTTTCCATAACACAGAACACACAGCATATTAAGCCTAACACAGAAGAAACATGCCACACCAGAGAAAGCTGAATAGCTGAGACAGTGATCTAATGCCCCACGGAACCTCCTCAACACTTTGCTGATGCACAAACTCCCAGGACCATTGTCTGACCCTGAAGCATTGGAAAGCCTAATAAAAAATAGGAGTGAATATCCAAAAGAGGCTTAAAGTATGCATAGTTGTCTTAAAGAAGGTGACAAAGTCTGGAGAGTTGGCTCAGTGGTTAAGAGCACTGGCTCCTCTTGCAGAGGACCAGGATTTGACTCCTAGCATCCACATGATGGCTAAAACCACCCATAACTCCAGTTCCAGGGGATCCAACCCCTTCTGACCTCTGTGGGCATTACATGACATGGGTAGACTTACACTCATGCAGACAATAACACTCATACACATAAAATAAAATTAATAAATAAAATATTTTAAAGAAGGTCAACAAATATTTCTTGTATCTATGTGTCCACCAACTATGATTTATCACTAATATATGCATTTTAACTTTATAGTGCTGAATAAAATAAAGCATTTTCCAGAAATATTGTATAAACATAATTAATATAAAACAGCCATATTCATGTTATTGAAACAGAAGTGTTTTAGTATTTAAAGATGATCTAGGAAACATTGGATGATAAAGAATATGAATTTTAAAACATCATTAAAATTTAAATATAGCAACTACTTACATTCATATCTCCTATCAAGCACTTATTTACCCACTCAAACAAATTGATATGAACTGATAATACAATGACAAAATCTTATCTGACATACTGCATTAGTATCTTAAATTGCTTTTATTCACCACAGGAAGTCATTTGGTTTTGATACAAACTGCTAATGTGAGGAATGACTTATGAAAAAATTGCAAAGTAGATGTAATTTTCTACAAATTCTTGTGTAGGGTATATATTGTGTGGCAGTACTTTTTATTTATTTGAAACCTTCAATACATGATATTAAATAATGGAACATGAATCCATGAAACAGAAATTAAAAATGACTTTTAATCACATTATATTTAGCACTATCAAACAGTATTCACATTATTCATTTTAAGTGCTTGTCACTAGAAAATACAATTAGGTTGACAAAGTAAAAATGCTAATGGTGTTTGACATTCCTATATTCAAGAGAGATTAATTAAAATATGGTGTCTTCTGTTAACAAATTATAACCTAGTGAAAAAGGACAGGCCTGTATAATACATTATTACATTTGATGATATTAACTCCATAATTAGGCTGCAAGTAATTTTAAGGGGAAAAAATACCCAAGAAAATAAAGAGGTCCCCTATCACATTCTGCAAGTGTATGCCAAAAACTATAGAGAAGTCAAATTTAAACTTAAATATGACACATTTTACAACATTCTCTTTAATTCTTGTCTATTTTAGTCCTGAATTTCATAAATGGCATCATTATTTATTGAACAAAGTATCTAAAAAGTAGAAGTACTAAAGATTAGAATTCTCTAAGTCTAAATCTATCAAGTAATATGAAGACCTTTTGTTGTTCTCATTTTTGTACTTTAACCATGCCTACACTGAAGTCTTTAAACCATGCCCTTAAAAGGACAGGAATCCTTACATGAAAGAAATTAAGCCAAGATGATGGAAGATTTCCATAAACTGGAGACAGATGACTTTTTGTTTGAAATGTCCAAGATAAACAGACAAACTATGAAGAGTAAATGTAAATGACCAATGAACATATGGAATAATACAACTGTCTGAATAGAGGCATGACTGACCTGAGGCTCTCTACCAAGGCATGATTACTTAGAAGACTGGTCATAGAAATTCAAGAAGTTTCATGGTGTAATATATATCTGAATATCTTTGTAAAGATAATTATGTTGACAAGGACATGAATTAATCCTGCAAGGTGATTAAACAGCTTTGTACTGTTTCATGATCTAGAACATTAATAATGACTAGACAAAGGAAAACATGCCTACATTGAAGTCTTTAAACCATTTCCTTAAAAGGAGAGAAATCCTTACAGAAAAGAAATTAAGGAAACCCACAGGTTTTCAGGACACTAAATGCTAGTTGGCTGGAGTAAAACTTCAATAATGAATGGTAAATCTGATAGTTATTAGAGAAGGCATCCATAGCTTATATACCAACAGAAAACAAAGAAGTCTAGGAAGCCCTTGAAGTGTCTCTTTGCTACAAATGACCCCTTCACAAGGACCTGAGATCATATAGGTGATCTGGTTTAGAAGAAAACTATAGAATGCATTCTTTGCAGATAATTGCTTCCTGTATGCTCGCTTAGGCTTCTTATAAAATGTAATGTTTTCGTTATTAGCTTCCTCAGCCCTTGTGATGGTTAACCTGCATTGTCAACTTGCCTGTATTTAAAGTCTCCTAAGAGACACTTCTAAGCTACTTTGTGAGACCATTTCCACAGAAGCTGAACTAAAGAGGCAAGACCCACCCTGAATGTATGTGGCAGCATCTCATGGGCTGGAGGCATTCCACTGAAATAAAGGGGGATAGTAACTCCAGAAATCAGCTCTCTCCACTGCCTGACTGTAGACACAAAGTAGTCACACTCCTGTTGCCACGCCTTCCCTGCCATGATGGACCGTGTCCCTTCAAACTCTAAGAAAAAGCAGTACTTTCTTTCTTAAGATGCTTTTTTCATGTATTTTGTCAACACAATGAAGTAACTAATGCATACCCTGTATGCAAACTCAACGTAAGATCAGTGACAGAGGTGTATGCACATGAAATTTTATACTATATAAATAAAAGTCCAAATGCTCCCTTATCTGTGCATTAACAGCAGTTAATAGAGGCTCAGGGATCCAAGAAGAAGGTCAGTGAGGCAGCTCAGGAAGTAGAGAGTTTGCCTGAGCAAGCATGATGTCCTGAATTTAATTCCCAGAATTCATGTAAAAAAAAAAAACTTGAAATCCTAGTGCTGAGTAGGATCAGACAGGCAAATGGCTGGATTTCATTGGGCAGCAAGCCTTACTTACCTGGGCCAGCAGTAGAACTTGTCTCAAAAAACAAGACGGATGGAGCCTAAGGAACAACACCTGATGTTGATTTCTGGCCTCCACATGCACACATGTACCTATATATGCAAACACACACATGCACACAAACACACACACACACACACACACACACACACCCACACACACACACACACACACCCACACACACACACACACACACCCACACACACACACACACACACACACACACACACACACACACAAATCTAAGAAGATCCGAATGGTCCAGCCTTAATACAATTTACTCAGTTGCTAATGTATGAACCAAGTTTGACATTAATAGTTGCTCAGTCCAATATTTTGCCTCCAGTGATATTTCCAATGAACTAACAATTGAAATTTGTTATGGATTTTGTGCTATAATTGAGAAAAATTACATTAAATTTATTTACTCAAGCCAAACATCAACAAAAAACCCAATCCTCCCCCCCTCAAAAAAAACCCAGACATCAAAATATTCTGTCCTGTGAAAGTAATGTGATTGGCTCAGAAATATTCTTTTGTTTTGAATGATGCGGACTGGTTCCAAGATGTAAGAAGGAAGACAAGAAGGACGATAATGACCATGAGCACTAGCAAGTACACAAGTTACGGCATGGAGAAAACAGTAATAAAAATGCAAACCTTAAACAAAATGCATTTTCTCAATGAGCAAGAGACCAGTTGAAGAGAGTTATAGTCGAAACCTATGATGGAGCACAATACTGAAAGTCCAAAGGCAATCCTTCAAAGTGCTGACTCGTTTCTTGATAAATCTGTTAGTATCCCATCACGAGTTACTCAATTCACACACTAGAAAAAGGATGGCAAAACTCACGTATTATTTTACACAATTCCTTTAAGCAACTTGAGGCATGATTAAAACATCATTGTACACATGGGAACTTAAATTCCTAGAAATGATAAAGATGACATACCTGTATTAAAGATTCTACAAGGCCAAATGACTAAACTTCATGATTATGTACAGTAAAATGTTGCAAACCAGAGCCAAATTCCCTGAGCTGTTTTCAGTCTTTTTGAAAGTCATTCACTGCCCACCCCTCTGTCTGACATAATATCGTGACTATGAAAGCCTTTATGTGTTCTTAGCAAACCAGGAACATTCGCCAATCCAAAGGCTACATAAGAATGTCACCCGATACATCTGAAACCTGTAGCACTTTCCCCACTTAGCTACTGCCTGCCTACTTGTGATAGCCACCAAAGTACTTTATGACTGTCTTTGTTCTGTAAGTACTAAAATCTCATATAACTGCCTCTGTAGTACAGCATGGTATTTGGAGTAACCAGAATCTCTGCTCCTGGCCATGGTCACTCATATTTTTTTCTAGAGTAAACCATCTTCTTACTCTTTTAAATGTAAGAACTATGTTCTCTCTCTCTCTCTCTCTCTCTCTCTCTCTCTCTCTCTCTCTGTGTGTGCGTGTGTGTGTATGTGTGTGTGTGTGTCTTTAGCTTAGTTCAAATCTGTACATGTTTAAAGATTTATACATTTTTTATGACTAAGAAGCATCTGAATATCCTGGTCTGTAACTATCTCATTATTTCATTCCCCCAGACCATTTCTATTTAAATCAGCCAAAATAATGTGATTGTACAGAGCTATTGCTGCAGCTAGGCATGAATCTGCATATATTTTCTTATAAATATATTTATGCATTTGATTACAGAGTGCTGTCCTATATACTCCGAGAGATTCTATGTTACTTTTTGAAAGAACTGAATTTTAAATATCTAACTTCCAAAATTTCAAATGATGATAAGAACTCTATCCACATTTGGATTTTGTTTTACTATGGCCTTTTCCTTCAAGCATAATGTGATCATCCTAACACCTCCTTAGAGTACAAACAACCCTGCCCCAGTGGCCATGACAAGGAGATACACATAACAGCACTGTCGTAGTGGAAATGAACTATTGATATTCCCTAACAGAAGGAGAAGTGGAGGGTAACAGGACTGGGACCCCAGCCATTACCCCCTCCTAGCCCCACAAACTGCAAATGATCTCAGAAGATGCTAGAGAATAAGAAGTGGAAGGTCAACTTAGTGATATTCATGATTTAGCCTTCTTAAGTTTCCCATTCATAATGGGGTGGGACTTTGCAAGAATGCAAATATTTTGTGCCATCCATGTTCCTGTAAGTAACCCCTCACCCAAGCACACTCCTGTGAGTCTCCTCAACAAAATCACTGGTTCACCAAGTTGGACTTGGATGGAATTATTGTGTTGATCTGCTATTGATGCCCTAATTGGGGTGCATAGACATTGTTTACATTTCCCTGGGAAATGTTATGCAGTAAGTTTTTATAGATATTTAAAAACAGAATCCATTTTTTCAGATGAACTATAAAGTTATAGAATTACATAAGAAGACACTCTGAGTAGCATTTTACATTATTTATTTATTTTTATTTGAGTGTTTTGTCTACATGCATGTAAGTGCATCACATGTATACAATGCCCATTGAAACCAGAAGAGGGCTTCATATCCCCTGGAACTGGAGTTAAGGGTGGTTGTTAGCCTCTATGTGAGTGCTGGAAACCTCTGCAAGAGCAGTCAATGCTCTTAACCACTGACCCATCTTCCAGTCCCCTGAAAAGCTCTTGAGGCTCAACTTTCTTCCCATTTGGTAGTTTGGCAAAGGGTTGACTCAGCCAATGTAAATCAGTGCATGTGAATAGGATAATACCAGACTGCTTCTTGTAAGACAAATCTGCTAGCAACAAATCCCTTCAGCTTCTATTTATCTTGGAATTCCTTATTTTGTTCTCACTTTTAAAATGTCTCTTTGGAATAATGTCTGTTTTGGGTTGACTTTTAGCACTTTGAATATACCTTTTTATTGCTTTCTGGTCTCAGTTTTTCCTAATGAGAAGTCACCCGTTAAACTGTATGTGATGCATCATTTTCTTAAGCATCTTTGCATATTTGTCTCTCTGCTGTTCCTTTCAGCACATTCATTCTGAGGTGTCTGAATGCAAACCCCTTTGCATTTATTCTAGTGACGCTTTCTGGTTTGCAGAGTGTGACTATTGAGACTTCAGCTGCACAAGTTCAGGAAGCTTTCATCTGAGCATTTTTCTGCTTCTTTCTCTCCCAGGATGCTCGTTATAGAAATGCAGATAAGCTGACTGGACTCCATTTTTTTATTCAGCTCATTTTCATTTTTATCCAGTTTTTCTCTCTGTTCTCTGGACTGCATAATCTCTCTAAATCATCCTTCAAGTACACTGATTCTTCAATTCAAATTTAATGTTCAGCTTCTCTAATAATTTTTTTTCATTTTTGTTTTTAGACTTTTAACTTCAAATTTTCCATTTTTTCTGTGTGTGTGTCTAAATTTTTGTCTTTCTATCTCTTTATTGGTATTCTACATTCTACTATATATGTTTGCTTCATTTCTTCCTTACTTCCTTAAACAGTTTGCAATATTTCTCTGAAAATATTTGTAATGAGCACTTAAAAGGATTTGCCTGTTAAATTTTATATCTGGTCCCTTTTAGGAAAGTTTTTCTTACTTTTTCCTCTCCTGTGTATTTACACTTTTCTGATTCCTTGTGTGTTTTACAAATTTTGTTGAAAACTGATCTTTTGAGGCAATAGTGTAACAATTAATGGACACTGGTTCTTTTTCTCCATAACTGGAAATTGTTTTTGTTCTTTACCTCTGGGTGGCGGGGGCAGGTTATTTTAGTGAATTCTATTTCCCCCACAGTGTGAAGCCTCTGGTAGCAGTCTTCAGAAAGCACAGCCTTTGGCTTGCACACAGCATCCTGGGGAGACAGTGGATTGGCAAACTCTCTTTGTCTTCCTTTTCTCTCTCTGTTAAGCTGTATGCCCTGTTCTGCATTGCATTCAACCAATTAGTCTCCAGTAATCATCGGATGATCATTTTATTACTTTAAAAATGTTCTACAGCACAAATTACTCAGCAGTCCAATTATTCTAATTTGATTTCTATTGCTGTGATAAAATACTTGAACCAAAAGCAATTTAAGGGAAGAAAGGTTTTGCTTAAACTTACAGGTTATAGCACATCACTGAATGAAGACAGGGCAGTAACTCAAGCAGGAGCTTGGGGTAGAAATCATGGAGGAATGGTGCTTGCTGACTTGTTCACAGGCTCATGCTTAGCTATTTTGCTTTTACAGCCCCAAACCACCTACCCACAGTTATGGTGCTGAGCAATTAAAAATCAAGACAATCCCCCATAGACATGCGAACAAGTCAATCATATTGTTAGAGTAGCAAATCATCTCATTAGTTTAACTGGTCAAGACTATAAAATCTCTAGTCTATTTGTTGGAAGACTCACCTTTCCAGTTTCACTGGCCAATCATCTGGTCATAGGATCAGGTATTTGATACTTGGTTCTCAGTTGGTGGCACTGTTTGGTGGAGTTTATGGGGAGGTGGAGCCTAGCAGGAGGATGTATGTCACTGGGCATGGACTTTGGGGGTTTGTAGTCCTACCTCACCTCCAGTTCACTCTGTCTGCTTCACAACTGCAGTTGAAGACATGATATTTCAACTTTTCCTCTCCTGCAATACACCTGCCACTTGTTGCCATGCTTCCCCACCGTGGTGGATTGCTATCCCTCTGGAACTGTAAGCCAAAAAAAAATTCTTCTTGTGATCATGGTGTTTTATCACAGCAACAAAAAATACAAGTTCTAAGAGTAAATTAAATTTCAAATAGGCAAAATCTAGATATAAAAGAGTAAAGTAGGGACAGGAAAAGGAAATAAGATGAAGTGAGACAAACATAAATTTATGCCATAAAATTGTATTTACTCACTTGCCAGAGGTATGCTACAAGTCTGTCTTAAAATAATGCCCAAAGCCACAATTTACCATGTTTATAAGCTTAAAAACTAATGAATTGCAAGAGAAGTAGTTATTCTTGGTAAAGTTACAAGACATTTTCCCCAAAGTCATCATAAAGAAGATAGATTCTAATGTCATGAATAACCTCCTCAAGGTAAAACTAATAGAGTTTCATGGGGTAGTCTCTTATGCTCAATATATGATATTACACAAGCAATATTCAATTTTGTGTGACACCAATAAAATGTCCTAGCATTCTGTTCTCTTAGCTTAGCTCTGCAGAGGCAATGTTTTGTGTTTAAGAAGTAATTCTAAACGCTAAGGACAGTACCACCTGCTAGGAAACATCTGGAAATGCACAAAGGTGCTTCTGTCTATCTACTATCTAAGGTTGTAGAGAAGGACATTCAATTTCCAGAGCTGTTAAATATAGTCCAAATTCTGTAGGAATACTTTATGAGGAGGACTGATGTCTCAAGATGACAATATTCTCAGAGCCATTCTCCCACCTTGAGAAATACTGAGCGTTAAATTTCAAACTATGCTCCAGTCAGAAGACTCATGGGCTTTCATTTTAGTGAGTTTCTGTGTTGTGTGTGTTGGTGTATGTTTGTGTGTTAATGTCTGGAAAGAAAGGAGGATGGAGTTTGCTTCCCTAGCCTGTTCAACCAATGCAGCTTCATTTTTATATGCTGAATAAGAAATGCTTAACAAACACAAAAAATAAAAATAATTTTATTAGGCATCATTCCAAAGCAGCTTAGAAAAAGCAGCTCCACTACCAAAGTACCACATGTCAGAGGAGGGAGAGCAGAAAAGATTTCAGAAGATTGGGACGGGTGGGATGGAAATTGGAGATAGGATGAGTGAGCACTGTGACAGAAACAGAAATGCTTGTTAAAAGGAAATCTAAATCCTTGGGAAAATAAACTCACAAAAGACTGACTTTTTGTTACTTATTTAATCTATATGGCAAATTATGCCAAAGTGTATGGTGTTAAAATAACCATTAGCAGCTCAAACGGTTGCTTTGGACTTGGAATTTGATAGCAGATTGGCGGAATCCAACTAATCTGGGCTTCTCATGAAACCGGAGTCAAATAGCAGTCACAGCTTCAGAATGATGGTGATTTGAGACATCTAATATTTGAGTAGAGCTTTGAAGGTCTACTACCAAAATGGACACTGGGTAGTCTTGACTGGCTCCATTCTTGTTTGGTGGTCTCCTTCTACTTGAGTAATACTTGAGCATGTTCACTTAAAGAGGCTGGCTTCCTACAGCGTGGATGATCCAAGAAGCCAAGATGGAAACTTTCATATCCTTGCAAAGTCTGTGTCATTAATTTTTGGGCCACCACATTTTATTAATGGTTATGTGAGTAGCAAGAACAAAAGGGTACAAATAGCAAGAGGCAGTGATCATTGGGACCCATCCTAGAGGCTGTAAACAGCTGTTGTGATTTCCACATTTTTTTTTTTTTTTTTGCTTGAGTGTTTGTGGAAGTCAACAAATGTAGAAAGATCAGGCAGTAAATTAACTGTGATTATACTTTGCTGGATTCACTACGTTCATACTTTGTTCAGAATTTCTGGATCTATGTTCAAGAGCCTTTGGTCAATTGGTTCCTACCTCTTAATCTGTATACAGTCTTAGTTACATGTAAACGATAGCTTCTGCTTGCATGGTTTTCCGCATATGTGCGTTATCATCTTCGCTTCTCTGACAGCACAGCTGCCTTTCTTTTTAATCTCATTCTCCCTCTACTTCATTAAGGCAGTCCTGTTGTATTTGGAGAGGCAATGTGCTTGGTTCATGGCCTTTGCTCAATGTTCTTGACATTACTTTTGAAGCTTCCTTTGCAACTAGAAGTTCTAATTAAATCTTAATAGGAAATATGAGTAATGTTTGCTTTTCTGATAAAAGTATGGAAACCTCTTTCTTCTACCTCCCTGGATGATAGACGAGTGACATAGCATTGTCTGCTATCTTGAGATGACCACAAAGATGAAAAGCACAGAGAAGGCTTTTCAAAAGCAGAATAGGACACTTAGAGCCTTGGGAAACTACAGCCAAGCTCAGATCTTACATTTTGGGTTGTTATTAGAAAAGACAAATCCCAGTTCAATTAAGCCATCAGAGTTGAGTTTCTTTTGCATTTAATAAAACACAATCTTAGGATGTTCCTTATCTTCCTAAAAACCCAATTCAAACCTATTTCTTCAGGAAGCATTTTAGATTAATAATAATAACCTCTCATGGGAGCTCATAGTTTACAAAGTACTTTCATGTACATAATTTTCATATTCATATTAACCTTGTAGCCAGAGTACATTTTCCTTCACACTCTCATCTCTCTGCTGTTGACACTGTCTTGTCTTATGCTGCCAACTACACTAAAAACCAATGACTCCCAGGCCTTTGCCTCCAGTCTTGCCTTCTCTCGATTTATTTTCCAGACTAAATTCTGTATATCCCACTTGAAGGCAAATACTTAGAAAACTATACTCAGTACCTCCCTACTCTCAGACCCAAACATTGCTCTTAGCCTAGTGTTTTTATATAAAATTCATAAACTAAGACTTTCAGTTGTCCTCAAATCATTGCTCCCTGAACTACCCAAAGCAATCAGTATCCAAATCCCCACTCTTCTGTATGAGAAATCTATTTCCATCTAATGACCACAATTTGAGTTTAGGTTTGCAATATTTTTCAGGTAAGCTGCTATTAAAAACATCTAACTGGCCTTCTACAGACAAGCATTATAAAAGAAAATTAATTTTTAAGTTATTCATTACTAAATAGCTATAGAGCATCTGCTATATACAAGACACCATGATGTTAAAATTGTGGTTTCAACAAAAAGCTTACCATCTTATAGTAAAAAGCCAGTATTCTTAATAATAAATAATAATTTAGCAAGTAGTTTATGATTTTACTATTGAAATGCAATAAAAATAATAAGACTATGGTAATTTATTAATATGCTATAGTTGTTTTGAAAATATTTATTTCTTTGATATTATATTGAATCAATAAGAAACATTTAAATAAATGAACCAATTTAGTTTTATAAAAATAAAAGGAAAACTAATGTGTGGTTAGTCTAAAACAGTAATTTCCAAAAATGTATTGTGGAATATAGCCTTGAGATAGGAATTCATTTAAAAAACATTCATATGAAATAAATGTGGGAAAAGATGGACTAAACAAAATTACACAGGTTGTCCTACTGCATGATGTCAGGTTTGTTAATATGTCCATGTGTATAATGACTCTCCTTGAATGACAGGCAATGTGGGGTGCATTTTTTCCAAAATTTATTGACAAGAGAAACTTTTAAGAACACTGCTTCCTGGAATCATATGACACATTCTGGAAAATGCTCAGTAGTTCTCAGCAAAAAGAAAATCCTGTACTCACCTACAGCGTAAAGAATTATGTGGAACATCAAAACCATTCAGAGACATATAACTCATACTTAAATGGCTCCAGAAAACTGATGGGTGGCTTGGAAGTTCGTCTGCAACCTGGCATAGATCTATATTATTGTTTTTAAAAGATCAATTTAATATTAAACTCTGTGTTACTTTTTAAAGAAAGTTTTGGAATATATACCTTAAAATGCAATTTCAGAGAACTAGATACTTTTAGAATTAGCCCAAATCTTTGAAAAGGCAGCATGAATTACAGCATTTCAAATTTAAACTATACTCCTACGAGCAAAGGGTTATTGGACCACAGAAGACCTAGAAGATAGAATCCATCAGCTGTCCTGAGAATTCGACCACAATCTTCTCCCACTCCTGGAAATGTTTCTAGTGATAACTTGGACATTCTCAATGTTACTTGTTTTCAAAAATCTATTTCACCTCTCCCCTACCCCTTAGGCACGCTAAACTCCTTAAAAAAAAAATTTTTTTTTTCTTTTTAGAAGTCCAAAAGAGAGTGTAAATAAGAAAGAAGGGGGAAGGGGCCGAAGGGAAAGGAGGTGGGAAAGGAGAGGAAGGGAGGGAGGGGGAGGAGCCTAGACCTGAAATTAATTTCATCTCAATACGATGTTCCCCTACTTTCTTTACTTTCCCCAACAAAAAGCTTCCCATATCATATGACCTGGCATAAACTGCAGAGCACACAGATTCTCATTCCGAGTCAGATGATGCCAGCGCGGTGAGTAGGTGTGGAATTCCAAAGATCAGCAGTCTATTCTTACAGCCTGAGATTTGGGATCCTGAGGAAGGTCAGCGCCCCCATGTGGGTCTTTTGTGGTCCTGGTTGCCAAGGGACATGGTCATAACCTGAGCTCCCAAGTCACCAGTAACAGGACCTCCTGGTTACTCACCCTTGTGCTCACTCTGGGAAGCCTGGCTGGTTGCTAAGGACGCTGTGGAATCCTGTCTTGGAGTCTGAGGGTTGGACTTTTACTGTCTAGTGAGAAGCGTTTAACCAATCACGACCTGTAAGTAAAATTCCACCAGTCCTTCCCCACCCCCTACCCCGTGTGTGTTCGATTTCGAAAGAATAAAAGCAATTTATCACCAAAAATCCTTCCATGGCTTTAGACAGCCATAAATCACACAGCAACGATTTGTTGTGAATACTGTGCAAACTTTGTACATCCGCAGAAGAGGCAGTTAGTGTTAATCTTGTATCTAAGGCCCTCTTAGACAGTGTGCTTCCTGCACAAAAGGAGCTGTCTTTAAATAGAGTTGCTGTTTGCAAGTTCCTTTCCTGTAGAAAATCTGAAACCAGTTGGAGCGGTGACCGATAATCAAAGTACCGTGTTCTACTGTGCCAGCCACAACCAGGCCAATTTAAACCTAAGGCCTAAAAAGCAACCCGTAAGGTTATCTCATTTAAATCGTTATTAAAAAAAATTTATATGCATTCTAATGGAGGAGGTTTTATTTATTTAATGATCTTCACAAGTGAAAGAATAAGTAAAACCATTTCCACTTACACTGATAGCCAGTATACTGACATTTTCTTATGAAATAAATGCCCTAAAAACTGAGACTGTCAAGTGAAAACTATACCATCATTCAGAATTATTTCTTCCTAATGAGAACCAATAGGTCTTTTCATATTTTCAATACATTTATTTTTGAAATAAAAACTGTAGTACCTGATCCCAGTCTTCTCTTTAAAAAAAGAAAAAAGAAACAAGAAAAAAAAAAATCAACCTAGGTCAGTAAGCAGAGGGTCGGTAAGCAGAGGATCAGTAAGAAGAGGGTCAGTAAGCAGAGGGTCAGTAAGCAGAGGGTCAGTAAGCAGAGGGTAGCATTGAGAATGAAATGGAGGAAGACTAGAAAAGATATTTTAGCAAGCTATAGAACACCAGCCAGCATAGAATATGTTCCAAGAATAGAGAACAAATGAGTAAATAGAGTCATAGTATTAGGAGAGGAACACTTTTGAGTTCCTCCCCTTGGGTGAAAAAACAAGACAGAGGCAGCAAAATGTTAACAGTATAGCAAACTAAACTGCTGTGGGAAGACTCTTAAAAGTAGCTTGGTTTTGTTGTTGGTATTAGTTTCAAGAGTTCTAGGGACAGTGTTTAAAGTATAAATTACTCAACCTGTTAACTAGATTATTTACAGAATATTAAAAAGAAAGTTGGCTAAATTGTTTTTTGTATTTTCAATACATTTATTTTTGTATTGAAATAAGTACAGTTTTCTACTTCAGATACAAAAATTCGTTGGATGGACAGTGTACTTAAGGAACAAAGTACCTACAGATGATTTCACTAAGGAAGATAACAGAAAAATCGATGAAAGATTTTGCAAAGTCTTACCCCCATTCCCACTATGCTATAAACCACTTTTAAAAAGGGAAGGTGGGATTTTCATTTAACAGCCTTATTGTTTCTGGAAGGACTTTCTTCCATCCCCATGGGGTGGCTTAAGGCTTTTTTTTTTCTTTTTACTGTGTATCTGCACACCAGAAGTGGATGAAAAAACCTATTGCTGAAGACATTGATGATGTCAGTGCAGGAGAGGGAGAAATCAAGCTTGGACTAAGCTGGAAACCCGTGCTACTGGATGGATGGTTTTCATGGTGCCAAAAGGCAACACGCAGATGACTAGGGGAGAATAGTCTCCTATAATTCTGCTCAACAATGTACCACAGATGTTGTACTACCAACATACCAAACAAGGTGTTCCTGCTGGTGCAATAGTGTAATATCTAGTGTATGTACAACCAGCAAATTTTCAGTTGGATATAATGGCGGCTCCTAGGGGTGTAACACATCTGGTACTATAGACCCAGTCAACCCCATGTGGCAGAGGAGAATGTAGGCCCTAGTGGGAAGTCACTGGAATTGCTTTGTGAGATGGAAATGATACACCTGCTAAAGTACCCACCAAGCATTTGTGTTTGCACCCATAGATTAAGTTATTATAGCAGTACTGTTTAGATGTACTTGCTTTTGCTCTGTGAGTGTGTGTGTGTTTTAATAATTTACTGAGAATTTCATCATGGATATAAGCATATAAGGTGTTTTGATCAAATCTATGCCCGCTCCCTCCCCTTCAACTCTTCCCATATCTCCGCATCACTTTTATTCTGATAATTTCATGTACTCTTTCTTCTTTTTTTGTGTGTGGGGCTTTTTGCTACTCTAACATTCCCTCCCTCTGAAGAGGGAGCCCTAAAATCTTTTAAGGATTACATAAGAGCTCCCAAACAGTTTCAACCTTTTTGGCCTTTGGAAAAAAGTATGTTGCTAAAAGGCCCAAGGACATAGTGAATTTTAGCCAAGAAGCTGGTTACTTTTCTTTGGGGTCTTTTTACAGTAACTGCCTAGCCAATTCTACCTCCTATTCTTATCACACCAATTCTGAAGAGGTTACCCAGCTTACGGCTAGGGAATCGGGAAGCAGACTGCTCTGGCTTCTTCGATGCTGAACAGGAATGCAGGGTGAGGCAATTGGAGTACCCCATTCAGTGGGTCTATCTAAAAGACTCCCAAATTGTGTAATTCTTATCTGTAGGGGGAAAACAAAGTCCTTGACTGGTGAATAGGAGATGTGAAGGAGAAGTAAAGACAAGAGTAATTAGATTACAAGTTCTAGACAGGGAACTAGATAAAAGACAGAACAGGGAAAATTTCAAAATGTTCATGTAAGAGTCCATTGGAATTTCTTGAGAGCTTTCAAAAGCATCCCTCTGTTGGGTTCCTCCTCATTTTTCTTTTGTCTGCCAAGCCTGGACACAAGAGTGATAGATTCAAGATTTGCTTTCAGGTATTTTGATAGCTGTTGGAGTGATTAGAATCAGTGCTGGTTCCCTCTCAAAGGCTTCTAGATAGGGGAAGAAAACAAATTTGGCCATCATTTTAGAACAATAGCAGGTCATCTCCCTTAGCTATAGGTGGGCAGTACAGTATTGCAGACCAGGACTTGAAGTCTTACATCTGAGTAGCACTTTCTGATTCAGAACAAAATCATCAATGAGAGATAATTATCTAAATAAGATTTTACATGAACTTAAGCCTAATGTCTGAGAAGTATAATCCCTTGAACTCATAAAGAAATATAGTGATCACTTTACTGTTTGGTTATACTTTCCTTTTGTGTGTTTAAGACCATACATTTGGCCCAAATAAATCAATTTATATTTACAATTAAGGTCGTTTGAGCAGTCTGTTCCTCAGGGATCACATGAGCTTGGGAGGAGCCCCTGGCTCCTTTCTTTTACTAGTTCCATCTATGTGAAGATAAGTCAAAGGTTCTGATCAATCATGGCTGGCTTCACTTGGAAGCATGGAGGAAATGTTTCCTCTGAGTTGACTCTCCTCTTGTAGACTGGGCACTACTTCAAGTCCATCTGGTGGGGTCTCCGAGACCTCACTGATCAAGAGGACAGGTGACTCTCCATAGTTACAGGACATTTTGAGAGATGTTCCATAGTCCCCTGGAACTTAGTTGACCTTGGAGGGCAAGGGGCAAAAACTGTCCTTTAAGTCCCTCTGACTAGATTAGCCTAGGCCTCAAAGTATGGCTGTTAAACATCCAATAAGTTTAGTTTCACCAATCTGGTACTTTTAATTACCATGTGCTATGTAGATAAAGCTTGGGTGAAAAACCAAATGTTCTCAGATAAACCTTGACTACATATATATTTTGTTCCTTAAACTAGTTGACTAAATGATGACCTTAGAGATTTTAAGATTATGTGTCTATTATTTTTGTCTCATCCTTAATATATAATAAACCTAAACATCACTTGCTTAGGCTTTCTCATTTTTTTCTATTTTTGGAAAATATCTCCATTCCCATATCATTTTAACATGATAATTAAAAGT
>NW_008357993.1:1511653-1570030 GCF_000622305.1 Nannospalax galili | reverse complement strand
TGAGACAGGGTCTCCCTGTAGCCCTAGCTGTCCTGGAACTCACTATGTAGACAAGGCTGGCCTTGAACTCACAAAGATCTGCCTGCCTCTGCCTCCCGAGTGATGAGATTAAAGGTGTGTGCCACCACACCCAGCCTCATTTTCTTCTTTTAATAATTATGAGACATAATAAGATTAACAAATAAATTTTCCATCTGTTGTGAGAATTCTTTTCCTGGGGATACTAAGCAATGCTTATTCTTTTTAAGGTTCTAGTGTCAAACCAATGTTTGATTAAAGTTTTACTAATTTATTGAACTTACTGAGATAACTAAGGGGTAGCTGAAGTATATGAATGACCTGAGGGTATGCACACTGGAAAGCCTTTACCCAGCATGGGTCAAGCCTTCTCTTCTTTGCCTTCCCCAGACTGTGTACTTTAGCCCTCCCCAAATCCAGGAGACCATGTATGATTAGGGCCAAATTACATACAGTTGGCTGGGAAGAGTGGCTGGATACTCTGGTGAGGGTCCAATGATGCTGCTTGCCCCTCCTTTAATGAAGGAGCACAAACAACAACAAGCCCAATAGTGAAGATTTTTAGCACTCAGGCACTGCTGAAGTTGTGATGATGGTAGTTATTTCAAGCAGAAGAGACTGCTGTACAGTATCATCTTATTAAAAGGACATGGAATTTAAAAGGATATGGTGCTAGGATCCACAAATGAGGGACACCATACATATTTTATTTTTCTGAGTCTGTGCTACTTCACTTAGTATAACAGCTTCTAGATCTATTCACTTATCTGCAAATTTCATTATTTCATCTTTAGAGCTGAATAGAATTCTATTGTGTAAATATACCACATTTTTGTTAACCACTTGTCAGTTGAGGGGCACTTAGGTTGCTTCCATCTCTTAGCTATTGTGAAAAAAGCAGCAACAAACATGGTTGTACAAGTGTCTCTATAGTAGGATGAGTCGTTTGAGTATATGCCAAGGAGTGATATAACCAAGTCACATGATAAATTAATTTTTAGTTTTTTAAGAGTTCTCCACACTGTTTTCCATAGAGTTTGCATGAGTTTGCAATTCCACCAGCAGTGAATGAGCATTCTCCTTTCTCCACACCCTTGACAACATTTAGTATCATTTGTTTTCTTGGTCCTAGCCCCTTTGGTTAGGGTAAGGTGATACCTTAGGGTGGTTTCAGTTTGCATTTCCCTAAGTATTAATGATGTTGAACACTTTTTGAGATGTTTCTTAGCCATCTTTATTTCTTCCTTTTAGAACTTTTTGTTTAGATCTTTAGCCCATCTTTTAATTGGGTCATTTGTTTTCTTGCTTCTTTGTTTTTTGAGTTCTTTATATATTCTAGATGTTAAAACACTGTCAGATGTGTCACTGGTAAAAAAATTTTCTGATTCTGTGTATTTTCTCTTCAACTTTTTATTGTTTCTTTTGCTGTACAGAAGCTTTTTAGTTTAACGAGGTCCCACTTGTTGATTGTTGACCTTAATTCCTGAGCAACTTCTGTCCAATTTAGAAAATCCTTTCCCATACCTATACCTTGTAAGTTACTGCCGATATTTTCTTCTAATAGTTTCAGGATTTCCAGTTTCACATTGAGGTCTTTGATCCATTTAGAGTTGACTTTTGTGCAAGGTGAAGGATAAGGATTTAGTTTCATTCTTCTGCAGGTGACGATCCAGTTTTGACAGCACCATTTGTTGAAGATGCTGTCTTTCCTCCACTTTGTGTTCTTGGCACCTTTGTCAAATATCAGGTGGCTGAAATTGCGTGTACTCAGGTTTGGGTCTTTGGTGATGTTCCATTGATTTATGTGTCTATTTTTGTGCCGGCACCATGCTGTTTTTATGACTACAGCTCTGTAGTATACTTTGAGATCTGATATACTAATCCCCGCAGTGCTGCTCTTTGTGCTCAGGGTTGCTTTGGCTGTCCTGGGTCTCTTGTGCTTCCATACAGTTAAGGATGGTTTTTTTTTCTAATTCTGTGATGTATGTCATGGGGATTTTATTGAGGTTGCATTGAAACTATATATTGCTTTTGGTAGGATGGTCATTTTCACAATATTAACTCTTCCAATCCATGAGCATGGGAGGTACATCCAACTCCTCATGTCTTTCTCAATATCTTTCCTTAACAATTTAAAATTTTCTTTGGAGAGATCTTTGGTGTCTTTGGTCAGATTTTTTCCAAGATTTTTTTTTTTTTTTTTTTGCAGCAATTGTGAATGGGAACATTTCCCCATACTCTTTCTCCAATTGCTTGTTATTGGTATATAGAAAGGCTACTGTTTTTTTGTAGACACTGATTTTATAACCAGACACTATACTGAAAATGTTGATCGCTGCTAGGAGTTATCTGGTTGGACTTGGGGGATCCCTTAGTTATAGTATCATATCATCTGAAAAAAGGGATAGTTTGACCTCTTCTTTTCCAATTAGTACTCCTTTAGTTTCCTTCTCCTGTCTTATTGCTATAGCAAGCATTTCAAGCAATATGCTGAAAAGGAGCAGAGATAGTGGACAGCCTTGTCTGGTTCCTGATTTTAATGGGAATGCTTCCAGTTTTCCTCCATTTAGAATGATGTTGGCTGTGAGTTTGTTGTATATTAATTATGTTGAGATATGTTCCCTCTAGTCCAGTTCCATCTAGGACTTTGAACATAAATTCATGCTGAATTTTGTCAAAAGTGTTTACTGCATCTATTGAGATGACAATGTGTTTTTTTGTCTTTGAGTCCATTTATATGATTAATGACATTTATTGACTTGCATATATTGAACCATCCCTGCATCTCTGGAATAAAGCCTACTTGATCTTGGTGAATTATCTTTTTGATGTGTGTATGTGGTTTGCAGGTATTTTGTTGAGAATTTTTGTATCTATGTTCTTTAAGGATATGAGTGTATAGTTTTCTTTTTTGTGTGTGTCTTTACCAAGTTTGGGTATTAGAGTGCTGCTGGCTTCATAGAAGGAATTTGGGAGTTCTCCCTCCACTTCTATCATTTTGAATAGTTTAAGTAGCATTGGTTGGAGGTCTTCTTTAAATGTCTGGTTGAATTCTACTGTAAATCCATCTGGGCCTGGGCTTTTTTTAGTTGGGAGGTTTTGTATTACTATTTTGACTTCCTTATATGTTATTGGTCTGTTTAAACTGATGATCTCTTCTTGGTTTAACTTTGGTGGTTCCCGTGATTTTAGATATCCATCCATTTCTTTTAGATTTTCAAATTTAGTAGAATATAGGTTCTTCAAATATTTTCTTATAATGGTCTGAATCTCTTGGTTGTCTGTTGTGATGTTTCCCCTTTCATCTCTGATTTTATTGATTTGGATTTGCTCTTTCTTTCTTTTGGTTAACTGGGCTAAGGGTCTGTCTATCTTATTTAGCTTTTCAAAGAACCAGCTCTTAGATTCAATTGATTCTTTGTACTGTTTCCTTTGTTTCTATTTCATTAATTTCTGCTCTGATTTTTGTTATTTCTTTTCTTCTGCTTCGTTTGAGTTTCATTTGTTCTTGCCTTTCCAGCATCTTGAGTTGCAGTGTTAGGTCATTTATTTGGGCTCTTTCTAATTTTTTAATGTGGGCACTTAAAGCTATGAACTTCCCTCTTAGGACTGCTTTTATAGTGTCCCAGAGGTTTTGTTGTGTTGTATTGTTCTTTTTGTTAAATTCCAGGAATTCTTTTTTTTCTTTCTTAATTTCTCCTTTGACCCACTCATTGTTTAGGAGTGTGTTGTTTAATCGCCATGAGTTCATGTAGTGACTAGGGCTTTGTTTAATGTTGATTTTGAGCTTTATTGCATTGTGGTCCAATAGAATGTATGGAATTATTTCAATTTTTTAATATTTGTTGGGGTTTATTTTGTGGCCTAGTGTGTGGTCAATATTTGAAAAAGTTCTATGGGGTGCTAAGTAGAAAGTGTATTCTTTGGTGCTTGTGTGAAATATTCAAAATATGTCTGTTGGGTCCATCTTATGTATGGTATCATTTAATTCAGATGTCTCTGTGTTCTTTGTCCAGTTGACCTGTCTAATGGAGACAGTGGGGTATTGAAGCCCCCTACTATTACTGAGTTGGAGTTAATCTGTGTCTCAAAGTCCTGTAGTATTGTTTTTATGAATTTGGGTGCACCAGAATTTGGTGCATATATGTTAAGGATAGGGTAAGGATATCTTCTTGGTTAATTATTCCTTTGATCAGAATGAAGTGACCCTCCTTATGTCTTCTGACTAGTTTTACTTTGAAGTCGATTTTGTCAGATATTAGAATTGCAGCTCCTGCTTGTTTCTTAGTGCCATTTTCTTGGAATATTCCTTTCCATCCTTTCCCCTTAAGGTAGTGCCTGTCTGTAAAGCTGAGATGGGTTTCTTGTAGACAGCAGAGATGGATTCTGTTTCTTAATCCATTCACTCACCGTGTCTTTTGACTGGGGAGTTCAGTCCATTGATATTTAAGGTTATTATTGAAAGATGTATATTGGTTACCATCATTTTTATTGCTGTTTGTTTTCTCTGTCTAATTTTGTGTTTCCTCGATTATACCTTTCTTTTGTAGCCCCTGAGATATAGTTGTTTCTCTCTCTTCTCTCTGTATTGCTTCAAGTATGGGCTGGTTTTGTGGACATGTATTCTTTCAGGCTATTTGTGTCATGGAAGATCTTTCTCCCCCCCCCCAAACTCTAATAGACATTTTTGGTGGGTAAAGTATTCTGGGCTGGCATCTATTGCCATGTAGAACTGGAAATACCTTGTTCCATACTCTTCAGACTTTCATAGTTTGCACTGATATGTCAGCTGTAATTCTGATGAGCTTTCTATTGTGTGTGACTTGTTCTTTTTCTCTTGCTGCTTTCAGTATTCTCTCTTTGTTCTGTGCATTTAGTGTTTTACTATGATATGTTGTGGGGAGTTTCTTTACTGATCCTGTCTATTTGGTGTTCTATGTGCTTCCTGTATTTGTATGGAGATGTCTTTCCTTAATTTTTGGAAATTCACTTCTACAATCCTGTTTAAGATCTGCTCAATACCATTAACCTGAAACTCTTCTCCTTCCTGTATGCCTATGATACATAGATTTAGCCTTTTCATGCTGTCACATGTGTCTTGCATATTCCATTCCTGTGTTTTTTAAATTTTTCATAATCTTTGCTTGAGTGTTCCAATTCTTCAACTTTATCCTCCAGTGTTGATATTCTGTTTTCCATTTTGTTCTTTATAGCAGTGAGGTTTTCCCCTGTTGTTTCAGGCTGGCTTATTGAGTTTTTCACTTCCTTCTTCATTTCTGCCTGAGTATTCTTCAATGTTTCTATCTCTTTTGTGAATTCATTCAGAAGTTTATCCCTCTCGTCCTTCAGCTCTATGATTACCTTGTTTGTGTGTTCTTTAAATTCACTGAATTCTTTTATCATATTCATCATTGTTCCTTTAAATTCTGTGTCCTGGGTTATCTCTAGGGGGTTCTCCTTGTTGAACTCTTCTACAGGACTGGTGGAGTTTGGTGGGGACATAGTGTTTTGGTTTTCCATTTATTATTCTTTCATTGTGATTTTGGAATGTGAATTTCTTTTGTTGTTCATGAGTTAAGTTGAAGTATGGTTCTGTTTGTATTATTGGTGTGCCTTGGTCCTTTTCTTATTGTTAATGTAAAGCTGGTTGGTCCAGGTTTCAGGTTCTCCCAGGTTTCATTCTTGAGGGAGCTGATGGCTTCAGATCAGCTTCTCAGGAGCACCCAAGAAGCCCAAGTCAGGTTCCAGTCAGGTACACTCAGGCTTCCTTCTAAGGTTTGGGCCCCTACTACTGGGAACTCAGAGCAAACTTTAAGTGCCCTAATGGGATAACCAATTTTGTAACTCTCAGTCAGTCTGCTGAGTTCTCAGCCCCTATACCAAAGGGAGGCTGGAAACAGGCACTCTCTGGTGGTCTGATGAGACCACAATACACAGATGGAGGTCAGAACCTGCCCTCTCAGGCTGTCTGCTAAGATCTCCACTGTGTGTATTTTCATAGTAGATGGAATCCCACTCAAACTGGCCAACAGCCCATGGAAAACAGATGATACAAAGACCCAAAAGTTCAGTGCCTTCCCACAATAGGAAGAAGATCATCCCACACCTACCACTCCCTCCAAGGCTCAGGGACTTTTGCAGAAATGGTTGGCAGAAAGAATGTAAGAGTTGGTGGAAGGGGTAAAGTGTTAACTGGAAATGTCCTCTGACCGCTGTGTAGGAAAGTTATAGTCACGTCTCCTTCCTATGCTCCTTAAGGAGTCAAGGGGGAGTCCATTACCCCATCTCACCTGATCAGTTGACCTAAGCTGCATGTGGGGGGAGTAGCAAAGGATATATAACCCAAGAACTCCAAGAGGCACCTCTCTGACCATTTTGTGCAGCTGTTGGGAGGTCACAGAATCTATATTTGAGTATGCACCATAAATGTGATACACTCACTCTTCTGTAAATAAACCCCTACCTTATGCTCTATTAAAAAATAATAGTAATAAATAAAATATTAAAAGGGGGGAAATCACTTTAAAATGAATCCAAATTAATAACTTTAAAATGTAGCGGTTGTGCCTTGGGAGAACCAATGTCAAGCCAGGAAACCAGATCCAACTGAACAAGATTTCAATGGCAACATGAAATGGCAAAGTCATTGAAAGACCTGTGTGTTTTATAGGTTTTCTAATCCAAGTTATTTAATCAAGCATAAGATATTCCAAATTTTCATAAAAGAGAATGGAATAGTAGAGTTGCTTTATTTGGACTCTGGTCACACTATGCACTAAATGATGGGTCTCAACAAACAGAAAAGGGTAAGACTCTTCTGTGTAAAAACACACATGACAGGTAGATAGGCCTCAGAAAGTGAAATAGTGAGAATTATTGAAGGAAAGACATTATGGAATTTGAAAAAAACTAATCTCTTATGGTTTACAATAGAAATCTTATGTGGCTATTTTAAAATTCCAAGGAGGCATTAAGAGAGAAGAATGAAGTGGTTTTAAAGTTCATTTTCAAAAAATCATGATTTAGGTAAGGAAATTATGAAAAATAAGCAAGGGTACAAGAATTTTGTTCACTACATATTAAAATTTACAGTGAAACACTTTTAAATTCTGCTGGGAGATACATAGCTCAGTCATACAGTGTGTCTAGCATATATGAGGCCCTGGGTTGGATCCCCAGAATCACACAAATGGAAAAATAACATTTAAGTTTTATACTATCTATAAAAGAAAACAAGAGGACAGAAAATTCACACAAATTTGTGTATGACAAAGCTGTCATTTTAATTTAATTTAGTTTAAAAATGGTAGTTTAAATAAAATGAAGGAAAATGTTTGAGCCATTTTCACACATTGTAGTAAAAGGAAATTACAGAGGAAATAAAATTTAAAGTGAAAAATAATTTTAAATGATTTCAAAGCAATATTAGTATATTAGTACAATCTTAGAGTCAAGATATTAAGACAATACAAGATCTATAGACTGAATGAAAAACCAAAAATGCTTAGAAAAGTTGTATGACAACCAAAGTAACAACATCACAGCTTCCCTTTTGTCTCTCTAATCAACTATCCACAATGAACTTTTTGTTCCAATCAAAATCCTGAAATAGTTAATTGCAAATTAATAAAAAGTTGGCATATCAAAATCATCCTGTCCCCTTAATATGACATACTATTTTGGTTTTTTGTTTGTTTGTTTGTTTTTGTCTTTTTGAGACAAGGTTTCCATATAGCCCCAGCTAGCCTGCTAGCCTAGAACTCACTATGTAGACCAGGCTGGCCTTGAACTCACAGAGATCTTCCTGCCTCTGCTTCCTGAGTGCTGGGACTAAAGACATGCACCACCATGCCCGGCTACAACATGTTTTCAAACAAACCAATTACTGCTTACTTATCTGGTTTTATGCCTTTTTAAAAGAAGGCTTTTGAACTGTAATTTTTCTCACATAAATTTCCTTAAGTAAATTTCATTAACATACAATTTCATAAATGTTCACTCTGTTTTGGCATATACTTGCTCTCTCTCTATGTATATATACATACACACATATGTGTGTATGTATATATACATGCATATATAAAACAGGGACACATCCCTATATCAAGTATTCGATAATTGCCACCATCTATCTGTACACCATCCAGTCTTATAGAAACAGAATCCAAGCAACTGAACAATCACTTAAGGAAGGGGAAGTGGTATGGATTTTCTACTGCACAAGACAGAAGAAGTTGATCCTCCTTTCTCAGAACTCTGACAACCAGTGTGCTAGAATATAACATAGCCCTGGGAAAGCTCTGGGCAAGTATTTTAAAATTTGAGAAAATAACATCAAGATAATGGTAGCAATAACCATGTCTCTGAAAATATAATATCTTCATAAGATTTTTCTTGCAAAAAGACAGTGTGAGAGTCTCCTGTTTCTTGCTCCTTCGGAGCCCTATTTGTTCCTGTCTACTTTCAAACCAATCTCCCAGCGCCCCTTCAGCTCCTGTAAACTCTGGTTCTACTTTTTAAAATCCTCTATTCAAAGTAGATTAAATTTATGTAATTTTTCAACAAAGAATCCTCTTGATTCATTCATGTTGGGATCCTTCAACATAATGACTTTCCTATTTCAAGAGAATAGCCTCCATCCATCTCCCACATTTGCCTATCACTGCAAACAACCCTCTTCCACAACACTTATCTAAATTCAATCTGAAGAAAGCGATATAGTGAGCTCATTAAAATTACTAAAGAGCTAAGCTATTAGAAAATCCCTTTAAAAACTTAAAGTACAGAGTTTATGTTTAACCATATTTCTTAAACTGTAAGCTTTGCTCCTTCAGTTTCTTTCCCTTAGATCCCAAATTAGATTGTGCTATATTCTACTTTCAGTCATCAGTATCAATATACTTAATGCTGTATTTCAAACTAATGTATAGTATTGCAATTAGCTTCCTAAATCAGAATTGATTTTCTATGGGGAAAAATCTGACATCAAATGTGAGGCATATGGAAAAAAAATATATCCATGAAAAACTAGTAATTGATTTCAACTGCTACACTAAAATCTATATTTATTTTGTAATTTAATACCTTTCTAGAGAACAATTTAATTTGCTACTAGTTTTGATATTTTATTTTTATGTGTATGAGTGAATTGCCTGCATGTGTATATGTGCACCCGTGTCATGCAATGCCCCCAGAGGCCAGAAAAGGGCATTGGATTCCCCTGGAATTGGAGTTACAGAATTAGAGTTAGTCACCATGTGCAAGCTGACAATTAAACCTGGGTCCTCTTGCAAGAGTATCCAGTGTTCATAATCACTGAGCATCTTTCAGCCCCCAAGAACAATATGCTACTATTTTTGAAGTTTTGTGGTATCAGTATAAGTTGAATGAGCAGTATATATCTTAATGGGATAAATAATTTGTAGTCTATAATTCTCTTCCTGTTGCTTAGCATTTAAGTTTCTTTATAATATTTTAAATGTTCCTGAGAATGAATGGAGTATTAAATGAAATTTTAATCAATCAGAAAGAGAAAGGAAAGGCAATTAACACTCACACGATACTAAACTAGCCATGACTTACAAAACTGATTGAGGTGACAAGACACACCCTAAATCTGGGCAGCACCATCCTACAGGCTGAGGTCCCAGACTGTATGAAAAGAAGAAGGCCATATGAGCACCAGCATTAATTGATTTCGGCTTCCTGACAGCAGAGTCAATGTGACCAGCCACCTCACAATCCTACTCCATGTCTTTCCAGCCATGGTGGACTATATCTTCAAAATGTGATCCAAAATAAATCCTTTCTTCATTAAGTTGCTTTTGCCAGGTATTTTTGTCACAATAATGAAAAAAGTAACTAAGACAATATCCAATTTGCAACTGACAATACTGTTGTTTATGTCCACTCACTGGGAGGGTCAAAACAATCGCTTAGATAGATAGTAAATGTGTAACCACTATGTACCTTTGGAAGGGGCAGGGCTTCATTTATCTGGTAGACTGCCTTCTTAGCTTCTTGGGACCCGCTTGTGCACTGCTTCAAGGGCCCTCCATTCCCTCCATAAGGAAACATTAACAGGACCATTCTGCTGAGTGTTACCCTTGAGTAATCACAACTGTTCTTATTTCAAGATGGTAATGTCCAAGTTGTACTCCAAGAACAGTTCCACATGTGACTTCCATCGAAAACCACTAAATAAATGTTACTTGCTAAACTGTTCAATAAATATGGAGGCAAGTTTTACTTTATCCTGAGTTGAATTCAAGCAATGTCAGAAGTTGAGTCAAATATCAACATGAATGATCTGTTTTTGTTTGGTAGGGTCATAACATTCATGCCAATGCCTGAAAACTGTTAAAATAGTCTGCTCTTCTTTATTTTTAATTCATTTCTAAGTAATAAAGAGTATATATTTTTTATTTTTATTATTTTTATTTTATGTGTATGCATGTATTGCTTGCATGTAGGTAAGTGCACCCATGTCACGCAATTCCCACAGAGATCAGAACAGGCTGTCAGATCCCCTGGGACTGGAGTTACAGACAGTTGTTAGCTGCCATATGGGTGCTGGGATTCGAACCCGGGTCTTCTGCAAGAACAACCAGTGTTCTTAACTGCTGAGCCATCTCTCCAGCCCCAAGAGTATATTTTATTAAGCTATTTGAGGCTTATAAACACTTCTATTGTGACTATATCTGAAGCTGGGTACTTTATTAAGACTTTTGGAGACCAAAAGTTGAATATCAAATGGCCCTCAACATCTGGCCTCTGGTGAGGGCTTCATTGAGTATATTACAAAATGGTGAATAACATCAGGCAGAGATCACATGGAGAGCCACGAAACAAGAGATTTAGAAACTAGCCTTGCCCTTTTTTGCAATAACACACTCTTTGGGGACTCAAGGGGACCCTTCTAGTAACATCTCTGGGACCAAACCACCTTCCACTAGGCCCCAGCTTTTAAAGCTGTACCCCCTTTCCACACTGCTGCATTGTGTCCAGTTTTCTAGCATATGAAATGTTTGGGGAAACACCTAAACCATATTTAAACTACAGCATTATCATACAACTCTCATTAAATAAAATTAATTTCAACCTCACTAAGAAACTTAAATCTATACCATTCTGTTTAGGTGAAAATTTTCCTAATTATTAATTTTGGTGCCTATAAACAACCCCTTCATTATTATACGATAGTTTAATGTAGTGCTTTGAAAATATGAATGCAAACTGCTTGATAATCTTCCCTCCTTTCAAAAGACAAGAGTCAAATCCTTTTCCCTTTCAGTGTGAAGTTGGATTTATTGACTCTCTTCTAAAGAAGAGAACACAGCAAGAGCAACTAGACCAGAGGAGACATCGTGTTCATTCTCGTCTTTCCCCTCTCCTCTCTCCCCTTTCCTCTGAGCCCTCACCCCTTATCCACTCACTCTCCATCTCTGACCTCTTGCTCCAGATGAAGACAGTCCACCATGGCATAAGGTTGTTCAAAGATACCTGTGAGGAGAAAATGTCAATCAGCAAAAAAGGAGGCATTCTTTCCCTGTAATCTGAGTGAAATATCTTACAATGGGATTCTCTAGCCCCAGTGAAAGCCAGTTAAGTTTAAAGTGACCCCATCCAACTTTTGTCTTAACTGAGGCCACACTTATGTGAAACCTGAGCCAAAACCACCTGGCTAAGTCATTCCAAATTCTTTATTGATGGAAAGTATGAGATAATGAACCTTGTTTTGGCCTGTTCAATTTCTTGTGGGAGGTATTTTTTTTAATGTTCCAATAGGGGACTCAGAAAATATATTTTACTACTATTCTCATATGTCAGAAACTTTCTTAAATGTAGTTTCTCAAACTATTTGAAATCTATGAACCCCAGACCATTTCAGTATCATTGTTTTACAAGTAGTTTGAATAAATACAGAATGACAGAACTTTGATGGTACTGTAGTCTGCCAACTAAAAGGTATAAACATTGTTAATAATCCAGAAAGATATTTGTTGCTATGTGTCCTAGTTTGTTTCTCCATTGCTGTGACAAAATACTCTGCCCAATACCAACTTGGGGAGGAAAGGGTTTGTCTTACATCTCCCAGGTCGCAGTTCATCAGGGAGCCCAATGTAGAAACACAGGGCAGGAACCTGGAGGCAGGACCTGGAGCACAGGCCATGGAGGAATGCTGCTTACTGGCTTGCTCCCCTGACCCCTGCTCATCCTGCTTTCTTATGCAACACAGGCCCACCTGCCCAGGGGTGGCACCACCCACAGTGGGCTGGGCCCTCCCACATCACTCAACAATCAAGAAGATGCCCCAAAGACATGGCCACAGGCCAGTTCAATGGAGGAAATTCCTCAATTGAGGCTCCTTCAATCCAGGTGTGTCAAGCTGACGCTAAAGCTATCCAGCACATTATGTCTTCCTATAATTGAATCTGCCTCTTATTTTTGTTTTACCAAAATAGTTATTTTTCTTACTAAAGGTCTAAATTTTTTAGAGCAATTATAATATGCAACCAAAAAGATAAAACCATGCTAACCCATACCCATATCATCTTGGTGTATTCCAACCTATTATATCTTTATTAATACATAACTAAAACAGGAAGCTCATATTGTAGATACTTTAACATGAAATTTTAATGCCACTTAATATCTACTTGTAGTAGAACTGTAAATAGTCCAATTCTAATCTCTTCTTTTAAAAATATGTGTATAAGTATATTGCCTTCATATACGTAGGTACACTCATGTCATTCAACAATGCCCACAGAGGTCAGAAGATGGCATCGGGTCCCCTGAAACTGAGTTACAGTGGGTTGTTAGCCACCAGGTAGATGCTGGGAATCCAGCTTGAGTCCTCTGCAAGAGCAGCCAGTACTCTTAACCACTGACCCATCTCTTCAGTCCCCTAATCTCTTTAAAAAAAAAAAAAATCTGAGCTTTTGTACATTTCATACAACAGTTTTTAACCAGATAAGGGCTTAATCTCTTTTTATATTGCCTTTTTACATTTTAAATATTTTATTTTTATCTTATGTGTATGAGAGTACTGTCTGCATGTGTGAAGTGCACCCAATCATGCAATCATGCAATGCCCATGGAAGTCAGAAGAGGGTGTCAGATCCCCTGAAACTGGAGTTACAGACTGTTTCTAGCTGACATATGGGTGCTGGGGATCAAACTCTGGTCCTCTGCAAGAGCAGCCAGTGCTTGTAACCACCGAGCCACTCTCCAGCCCCTTATATTGCCTTCTTATATTGCCTGTAGATCAACTTACTGGTATATTTTCACAGCTGCTTGTGGAAAACATCCTCTTCTGCCCCATGCTCATGTTGATCAAATATAGCATTAAGGTTGCATCATTTGTCTACTCTCAAGAAAACCTAAATATGTATAGTCTATCTCTACCCATCTTGCCCTGTGAGATCTGGCTCCTCTCCACTTTCAGCCCTCATTTCTTATCACTTTCACCATGCCCAGTTGGCTACCTAGCTTGTTATCTGGGCTGCAGGCTCAGCTCTGCCTGAAAACTTTCCTCCCAGATAGTCACACATGGCTCACTCCTTAGCTTTTCAATTCTCTCTTCAAAGGCCAGTTCTTTAAAAAGGATTCTCTTCTAGGGAATTAAAAAAAAAAAACCCTAATCTATAGTAGGCTATAGTAATACTCGAGTTTTTAAAAAGTGTCATGACATTATATATTTGCTTCATTATCTGACACTGTATATTTTTTTAATCTACTGTTTGTCTTCCTAAACTATAATGCCCACCTTAACAATGCAGGGATTTTTCCTGGCTTATGTAACAATCTCTCCATATTGTTTAAAATTTTATCTAGGGGGCTGAGTCCATGGATAAAGCATGAAGTCAGGAATTCAGATCGCCAGTACCTACATAAGATGGGACACGTGGAGACTATAATCCCAGCATTTAGGAGGCAAAGAGTTTCTTCAAGGCAAACTGGCTACACAGACCAGCTGGAATTGGAAAGCTCTGGGTTCAGTGACAGAACATTTCTCAATAAGTCAAATGAAGAGCAGTTGAGGAAAACACCCAATGTCAACTTTAGACTTCTACACACATGTATGTACACCCACATACATGTGAATATGCACATCACATGCACATACACATGTAAAAAAGACCCACTATCTGCCCCAAGATAGGTGATCAGAAAGTATATTTTAATTACAGGTCTATATTATGTTATTTAACAATCAGTAAATTTGATAGATTTCTGCCAGTTTTTCCTATTGTGGGCAATCAGGCATAAGCATATGCGTAGTGTACAAACTCTAAGCATGTGTAGGGTACAAATGTTATATTTGTTTCCTAAGACTCAAGAATTTAAAAATAGATCCTTCTTACAGTTTTGATAGAAATTAGCAAACTGTTTTAGATAAAAAGTGTTATAGTTTTACATCATTGCTTATGTGAGAGCTACTTTTTTTCTCACCTCAAACAACAACCTACATCTCCCCTCTGAAAGATTTTCATTTATTATTTTGTTTTGGTCTTAGAAAGGGTCTCACCCTGTAACTCAGGCTGGCAATCCTCCTGCCCAGTCTTCTAAATGCTGAGATTACAGGTCTGAGCCACTACACCTGGCCAAGATTACCACTCTAGTGGATGAAAGGTGACTGGGTATATAACATGTTTTAATTACAATAGGGCATATGATTATTATTCATGTTTTTTTTAAATTGCCTCTTCATGTCTTTTACTCATATTTCTACTGATTTACTATTTTTCATTAGCAAAATACATTAAAGATAATGTTCCATTGTCTAAGCCCTGCTAAAATTTCATTTTTTTTTTTGGTTTTTCATGTTATTATTTTTTCTCTGTGACTTTGACATGTGAATTTATTTTGTCGTTTATGGTTCTTGTGTGAGACTCAAGCCTTCCTTTTGAGTTTAGGTCTACTTCTTCTTGTAAACTTTATGTGATATATATGTCTTTTTGAGACAGAATCTCCCTGTAGCCCCAGCTGGCCTGGAGCTCGCTTCGTAGACCAGGCTGGTCTCGAACTCACAGAGATCCACCTGCCTCTGCCTCCCAAGCGCTGGGACTAAAGGTGTACACCACCACGCCCAGCTTCCCAATATTTTTTTTTAAACAAGGAAAACAGTGTATTACAGCTGGAATTTGAAAGTAATGGCTTTTACTGCTTTGCTTCCCACTTAACTGTTTACCCAGGTATGATTCATTCTTTCCCCACTGACAGGGATGAGAAAACCGTGAGGTGCCACATTTTTGTATTAAAGGTCATTCCCTTTCTCCCTTCCTCTCACTCCCCTTTAAAAACAAAAGCCCTTCCTTCAGCATACTGAGAAATATAAATTCTTTTACTACCATGTTCAGTAACATATTTGATATTAGTTGTCTAGTGCTTTGATGCTAGCATTCAAAGAATACCAGATACTTATCATGACTCAGCAGGTTTTGCTAATGGTACAATATATTTTAATTTAAGAATGTCAAGTAAGGGTTCACGTCTTTTTAGGGTCATATGTCAGGGTTCTCTTCTGAATCCCTCGGATTCTAAGAGTCCAGTGGGGAAGAAGGCACACGGGAAGAAGCCATGCAAGAGGTAGTCAGATCCAACAGGCCTCAACAGCCCAAGAGACTAATGAAAACAGGTAGTGGGGTGCCTCAACAAAAGTCCGTTGTTAACAGGGAGTTTGATTTTGAATGACAAATTGAGATTTTGGTATCCAGAGTTATTTAGATACATCAAGAAAAAAAAAAAAAGACAGAAAACTATAGTTGTTTTGTGGCTTTTAAAAAAGTAAAACACTTAATTCCTAAGCCATGGAGGGCAGTCTGTATTCGCGTGTGGGGTTTCTTTACTGACTTGGAACTTTGCTAGTGCCTGCTCTGGGGGTCCACAGCACCTTGGCAGGACCTAATAATAGATTTTATCCCAAGACCAAGAGCGGTAGACGAAGCTCTTATAGCTTCAACCTCTACAGGTTAAAGGAGAGGGACCTCGGGGTGAGGGTCGTTTCCCGGCAGTGCAGGGAATCGCTGCACGGAGCTTCAGCATCCCCGCAAAGGGAGGAAACAGCTTCGCCCCGTCTGGTCCAGGCCACACCTCTGTACTGTGTTTCCTCTACCTAGAAGCATCCTCCCCGCTCCTCCCCAAGGCGCGTCTCCCTAGCAACCACACTGGGCGGGTGAACGGAAGCGGCTGAATCACGTGCTCGAGGGCTTCCGGGTGCCCATCGTGACTTCCGGTTGTCAGAGTCCCGGACGCGGGGCGGCCACTCGGGGGACGCGGCTCGGGCCTGGGCTCCGGAGAGCCAGCCTCGGTAGGCCTTGTCTTCCGCGGCCGAGATGCATCCGCGGCGTCCTGACGGATTCGACGGCCTGGGCTACCGAGGAGGCTCCCGGGACGAGCCGGCCTTCGGCGGCCCCTTCCCCGCGCGTTCCTTCAGCTCCGGCGCCGATCTGGGCCACTGGGTTACGACGCCCCCGGACATCCCGGGCAGCCGGAACCTGCACTGGGGCGAGAAGAGCCCGGCGTACGGTGTGCCGTCCGCGTCCACGCCGCACGAGGGCCCCGCGGAGGAGCCCTTTCCCGGCGGCGGCGATTGCCCGCGGCCAGGCCCAAGCAGCGGTGAGGGACGTGGGGGCCGGGGGCGGGGGGGCCTGCGGAGCCCGGAAGCCGCGTGCAGGGCCCGCCCTGTCCCTCGCGCCACACCCTCTGTCCTCCTCCGTCCTCTGCCCGGCGGGTCTTTCTGCACGCCTTGTGCGCGCTGGGACCTCCTACCGGAATGACATCTGCTTTAGCCTAGGATGCAGGCAGGCAACCTCAGGGTCTGCTGTGTTACAGCCTTGGGCCTGAATCAGGAAAGAATGAAATTGGGTTGTTTACTGTTGCCCGCTTCACTTTGGAGTTTCTTGATTGAATTAATTTATTCATAGCATTGTGCTGTGGAAGAACTTTTTTAGCCTGGGCAGATTTGGGTTCAAGCCTAGTTCAGGACCATTTAACATTAACATCCCTACAGTTTTTTTTCACTTTGGTTTGCGTTCCTTCTGACCTGAAAACCCCACTTAGAAACACTGATAAAATCTCAAGATGGGACTTTATAATCGAGACATAATTATTTGTAGAATGTCCAAGGAGCTTTCTTTTAACTGCATGAGCTACATACTCTCAACGTCCATTTTAATCATAAAATATAAATAACTGCCTATTCTCTGGGAATAAACAGATCAGCAGTTATCATACATTATACACCAGTGTTATGCTTATTTCCTCAGTTTTGACTTGGAAGTGCAATAATATTTGACCTCAAGACCTGCGGTGATTATAAGGGGAAGGAGGGTCAGTGACCAGTGTCACACACTAGCTTTTGTACTATAACCCAGTTCTTAATTTCATTGCGTTATACTGGTCCCAGAACAGTCCTGGAAAGCTTTTTTTTAATGGAAGTTATAAAATGAATGATTCAAAATGCCTGTAAAATTGTACAATTACCTTCATGGGCAATAGAGTTTTTTTGTTTTTGTTTTTGTTTTTTTTCCTAAATTATATTTTGATAGTTCCAGTGAGCAGAAACTTACTGACAAGAAGTTTATTTTGAAGCTGTTCCAAGGAGAACCCTTGAGAAACGACACAGCAACATTAAACTTTCCTAACATCTAGAAATGTCAGGAGGTTTCCTGGCTTATTTGGGAGAGGTCTGTACATACAAAAAGAGGAGGAAAGTACTTCAGTGTGGCAAAGAAGCTTTCTGTATAACTTGCACATCTTTCAAGATGAACTACACAGTTTCCCCAGGAAACTCATGTGCTTCCATGGCCTGTTGTCACTGTAATGGAGTAATAACTCATTGCTGCATTTGAAAGGATGGAAGGAATGAGGGAAGAAGAAAAATAATGTTTTGTGAATATTGATATTTGATGTTTAGTCTCCAGGCTAGTTTATAATTATGGTTTTTGGATTCTTTACTCAGGAGAAAGGCTCTTGTATTTTGATATATAGTGTTTCCAGATGGGAACTTTCCAGTAATGCTGCAGAAGTGCCATTCAGTAATAGCATGTGTGTCCGTAGGATCTTCTCACAAAGACTGAATTATCCAGCTCCTCTCAAAGGCATTTAAAGTTGGAGGTCATAGGGGACACTGTTGGCCTATACCACTGACCCTAAGCACTTTTTCCTAAGGCACTTGTAACTATCAGTTTATTGAGCTACCCAACAGTAGTACTGAATAGCTAATTTTAAAGCACAAGCAGTCAGGTTCACAGTGTATCAATCATGGTGATCCATGAAAAAAATTTTTAAATAATTGCAATCAGAATTTAAAAGTGGTACTGCTTATGTGTAATTTGGATCCTTGTTTGATACGGTCTGTACTGTTTCAGCACTTTTTCAAATAGTTGCCATTGATGGTAATTTAAAATTTAAATTGTTGTTTTTTGAGACAGGGCCTCCCTGAAGCCCCAGCTGACCTGTAGACCAAGCTAGCCTCTCTCTCACAGAGAACCACCTTGCCTCTCTCTGCCTCCTGAGAGCTGGGATTAAAGGTGTGCTCTTCCCCCATGCCCAGGTTTTAAATATTTTTAATAAAGATGAGAGTACTTGTTTTTTCAAAAACAGACACAACTAGAAATATCTGGCCCACCGGCCCTTTTGATAAAATCATTGAACAAACAGCTACGTCTTTAGAGAGCCTTACCTTGTGACTAGTCATAGCTCCAATAGTCATTCACATAGCCACCTTGCCTCCTTCACTCATATTCAGTGTGAGGTTTAAATAAGCAGCATGTAAGTATAAAAATCCTCTGTTTTCACAGGAACTATAAATATTGGTATGAGTAATCTTATTCCTTTTATTTTAGAACAGCTGAATAGATTTGCTGGATTTGGTATTGGACTTGCAAGGTAATATTTTTTCTAAAAATGTTTTAAAATTTAGAGTTTTTTCCTTTAATTATAATATTAAAATGATTAGTGTTTCTTTGCTTAGTGTTTTAAAACATGTTAATTTTGTAAGAATTCATCGTTATTTAAAATCTGTAATTGATTTTCTTCCAGTAGGAGAAGGTATCAGTCATTCAATGTCATAAATACAAAATAATTTTGTAATGACTATTATAGCAACTTTTGTGACTCTGTCTGAATAGAAGGTAATCTTTTTCTCCTCAAAAATTGTCATGGACACAAATGATGAATGACAATGGACTTAATGCCAAAACCTCGTGTTGCAGTGCAATATGCTGCTGAAAAAAAAGAAGTCATGGTGCCAGGCATGGTGCCACATGCCTTTCACGCCAGCACTCAGGAAGCCAGCCTCATCTACATAGTGAGTTCCAGGCCAACTGGGGCTACAGGAGAGACCCTGTCTCAAAATAATCAAGAAAATGTAGTGGAATAGTGAGCCTTCGCTCTAAACATAGGCATATCTAAACATGTGAATGCTACCAAGAGAATTTTGGAGCACAGCAACCAGATCGTGCCCATAGTCATCATTTGATGGTCAGTTTTCTGTTTTGTTTTTGTTGTTTAATTGTGGTCATTTGCGCTAACTACCTTCATCAGTCTTAATTATGGTATTATGAATATGAACTTCCTAGATAATTGAATTTGCACAATGCTTATCTTTCACACCAGAATGATTTTGAACATATATGTTTTAAGCATATATGTATGTATTATATATAGATAGAAATATATATATATATATATTTTTTTTTTTGGTCTTTTTGAGATGGGGTCTCTCTGTAGCCCTGGCTGGACTGGAACTCACTGTGTAGGCCAGGCTGACCTTGAACTCACTGAGATCCGCCTGCTTCTGTCTCCAGAGTGCTGGAATGAAAGGCATGCGCCATCACGCCCAGCTTATTTGTATAAATAAATCTGAGGATGTTAGTATTAATATAAATAAAATTTGTGGTTTCCATTATGCTAGTTATGCTAGTTAATCTTTTTAGCCTCATTCTTTCTTCTTCAATCTTTAGACCATTTTATATAATATTAATATATGTGAATATGTATATGTCATTGTTAGAGCTTAAACATCAGTTGCAATTATTTTCTAAGGTATGTTTTAAAAAGAAATATTTAGTACATAAAGTAGTAATTAACAAGGTCATTTAAAATTCTTTAACTTAAATTACATCAAAATAAAAATTTTTAGAATGAGTATTTTGAAGAGCAGATGACTATTCAGATAGGAATTTTGTTCATAGGACATTTTCTGAAGGAAATGTAGATATATGGTTTCCCCTGTTTATAAGTATGTAAATCTAGTTTTTGCTTCTATTAATTTTTTTATTGGTGGAATAATTTGCATATATTGCAAATAAAATTTGTCTATAGACATACATGTATATATGTATTTTATTTCTATGTTAGTCTATTTACAGAAAATGTACTGGCCCATCCTTGCATTGTTCTACGCCGCCAATGTCAGGTAATAATAATTTCTGGGACCTTCTGAGACAATATTGAACCTTTTTAGAAGTACAGAATTTTGATTAAAATGACATGGAATTTTGTACTTACTAATCTATGTGAAATACTTAAAAATCTGTAATGTAGCAATTCTCCAACATTTTATTCATAATCCTGAAAACCCTTTCTTTATCTGGGTCATATCTCTCTGTATTTACTGTTTCAGGAATTCATACTGGTAACAGTTTTGATCTAGTTATCTTTAAAATAATTCAGCAAATGTTAAATAATATTTATGAAAAATAACCATTTTACGCTTGATATAATCGGCACCTGCTTTTCATACCCGCTTTTCTAGTCACTCTGTTCTAGAATGGTGTTTTGAAAGAAACAAGAGTATGCAGCCTCCTGCACATTATGTCAGAAAACCAGGAATATTTTTATCTTTTTCAGATAATTGTGTTTCCTGAAGTTACACCAAAACTCACTAAGTGGTGGTTTCTTAAAGGTTATTTGCAATGTGAGATCTGAAACAGTGTAAATTTTTTAAACATGTTATTCCATTAAAAAAAAAAAACCTCCATTGATTTGTAATGCTTATTGAATGGTTATTTATACCCACACAGGACTCTCTATCATCTTATAATGGCTACTTTATGTTCTATGTCTTCAGTGTTAAAATATTAAATTTTAAATGATCAAAAATTCATTTTTATTGAAACAACTACTTATTTCACCAGAAAAGCCTTTAATTACTGTATGCGCTTGATGGTGGTTGTACATTCTTCCAAATTATTTTGTTTTAGAGTACATTGTACAATACAGTGGGTTTCAGTATGTTATTTCCATAGCTATATGCCATGCCCTTTGATCATAATCATCCCATTACCTTTCTTCCCTCTCTACTTCCACTGGTCACTTTCTTATTCCCAAATAGTTCACTTGACACTTGTGTCTCTCTCTTCTTTAAACTAGATTGTGCATATGAGAAAGTGTGATATGTGTCTTCTTCCTGAGTCTGGCCTGTTTTGTTTAGCCAGATCTCTAGTTCCTCTTGTTCTTCACGGCTAAGTGTTAATATTCTGATGTGTACATAGACCACGTGTTCTTTAGTCATCTGTTGATGGGCATCTGGACTGGTTCATAATTCAGTTATTGTGAAAAGTGCTGCAGTCTAAATGAGTGTGCAGATCTCTGTTGTGTGCTGATTTAAGTTTTTTTCTGGTACTATCCCAGCAGGTATAGCTGAATACTTATAGTAGCTCTATTTTTAGTTTTCACGAAGAATCTCTGTGCTGGTTTCCATAAGAGACCGCGCTAACTTATATTGCCATCAACAGGGAATATGAGTTCGTTTTTTCTTACAAACTGCCCAGTGTTTGTTTTTATTTTCTTGATGATAGGAATTCTTACTGGGATGAGACAGTATTTCAATATGGCTCTGAATTTACATTTCCCAGATGACTAATGATGTTAAATATTTTTTCTTATATTTATTTGCTATTTATACTTCTTTTGAAAACTGTTTATTCCTTTTTCCACCTACTTATTGGATTATTTTGGGATCTTGGTGTTTAATTTTTTAGTTCTTTCTGTATTCTGGATAGTTAATTCCCTGTCAGATTAATAGGGACTTTCCCATTCTGTAGGCGATCTGTTTACTCTGTTGTTTACTTTTCTGAACCGAAGCTTTGTAATCATGCAATCTACTCATCAGTTATTGCTTTTCTTTCCCAAGTTATTGAAGTCTTTTTCACAAAGTTTTTGCCTTTGCCTATATCTTAACGTATAGTCTGTGTGTTTTCCTTGAGCAGGGTCAAAGTTTTAACTTACATTAAGGTTTCTGACTTACTCTTGAAACCCAAGTTGACAACAAAAATTGATTTTGTTTGTTTCTTTGTCCTACGTTCTAGTCTTAGTACTGGGAGGCTGGTATGGGGGAGGTATATATCCTACGTGGGAAACCTCTAATTTGCCATAGAATTCTTAGAAAAAAAATCATGTTTCATATAAAATAATAGTGGCTAAGTAACTTGCTTTCTCATCATGTAAGAGTTTATGTAACCACAGAATGTTAAAAGATGGTATAAACTTGTGGTTCAGGATTTCACAAAATTAACATTTTTCAGTGCTTCACCAAAGATACTCTTTGAGGAAGATTCTTTTTTCTTCCTATGAATATCTATAGTGAAGAATAAAATAAATTCAAAAAAAGTAATTTGCTGCCGCTGCCTTGATTCATGAGGAAGAGCCAGCAGTTTAATTCATCCTTGGTTTTGTACCATTAGTGCAATATCAAATGATGCCTTAGCATCAGTAAACTAATTTAAACTTGTCAGTCCTCTGGAAGGATGTTGGAGCTCTCAGCCGTCACTGACCTGCACTGTAGTAAATGCTGCTGGTATAGAACTCACCCTTTTCTCAAAATAATTTATTCCACATAGCATCAAAACAATAGTAATCAATAGAAATTAATCCATTCATATTTGTCACTGAAAAATAAGCATGCATGGAGAAGTAACTAGTTAAAGCATTAGAAGTATAGATGCCGCAAACAATATAATTCATTTTGGGGTGATACTACATTGTGATTTAGTTTACTTCATTTTGACCTTTTGAGTGGATTTCATAACTTATTCATTAATTGTAACCTTAGTTTAAAAAACATTTGTTCAAGGTGAGTCTGAATAGGATGTTTAATTTCAGAGTTTAAAAACCTCAGATGTCAAACTGTGGGATCCTCTTTATTATCTAGTCTTTATCACTCCGTGGATTATGCACTGGTCTGCATAGTCTATCACCATATGTGCTGTACTTTTAATGGCTTATTTGAAGCACTTATTATTTAGAATTTAACTTTTGTTTATGCTGTAACTCTACGTTCCTGACCTCGTCATTTCTTGACAAACAAAACAGAAATATGTTGTTTTACAGGTTAATTACCATGCTCGACATTACCATCTTACTCCATTTACAATTATCAACATTATGTATAGCTTCAACAAAACTCAGGTAAAAATTAGTCTATTCTGTTACAGCTGTACATATTTGAATTTGCTAATCATTAAAGTAAGAAGAATTCATTTTAATTTGGTTTATAAAAGTAATGTAGCATAGTAATATTATCTTTTTGAGTGTTCCAAGAATTTATCAACAATTAAGATAACGTCTGTAGTCTCAGGAGCCTTATAATTTAGTCATAGAGACAAAAAGAGCAGATTATGGTGCAGTGGGCTACAATATTAGAAGTATAGAATGCTGTCAGTAAGTCAGTGGGAGATGCCTTGTCAAAACTGGTGTATTAGTTTTCTCACTGCTTTAACAAAATCCCGACAAAAACATCTTAAGGATGGAAGGGTTTGTTTTGATTCAAAATTTGAAGCAATAGTCTATCTGTCCTGGCAGGAAAGGCCTGGAGGCACAAGCTTGAGGTAGCTGGTCACATGAGTCCACAGTCCAGAAGCAGAGAGAGACAAATGCCTTGTGCTCAGCTTGCTGTTTCCTTTTGGCCTTTTCTTCAGCCATAGGATGCTGCTGCCCATATTCAGTATAGATTTTCCCTGTTCAGTTCAATCTCTCTAGAAAACTCACTATACACACATCCAGAGGTGTGCCTTCTAAGTCATTCTAAATCCGATCAGGTTGACAGTGAAGACTAACGACCACAGTTGGGGTTGAGCACAGAGAATGGCTTGGAAAACCTTCGGAAAAAGAGATGCTGGCTTATATACTTGTGTTCTGACTTGTCAGGAAGTCTACTTAATGCTGAAGGTAAAGGTTTTATAAGTATGTGCTCAAAGGCAAAAGAGAAAGAGAGATTATAATATTGGGGGATAGACATAATGCAGTACAGTAGTGCTTGTAGCAGAGGTTGAGGAGTAAGAAAAAGATGGAACGAGAGTTAGAACAGTAAACAATCATAAAAGGCCTTGTGTGGTCTGCACACTTGTTCTTAAAAACAAAAGAACCATTGAAGATGTTTTAGCGGTGGCTAAAGTGTTGTGGACACACTTAGGTTGTTGGGCAGTGTCCATGAACTTAAAATTTGTGTGCCTTAGACTTCTAGGAACTTTTTCTGTCTTTTTTTAATTTAATTTTATTTTATTATTTTTTTAAGTGATGTTATTCCCATGGAGGTCAGAAGAGGGCTTTGCATTCCCCTGGAACTGGAGTTAAGGATGGTTGGTAGCCACCATGTGGGTGCTGGGATTCAAACCCAGGTCTTCTGCAAGAACAACCAGTGTTCTTAACCGCTGAGCCATCTCTCCAGCCCCTAGGAACTTTCTACATAAGTGGGGTGTGTGTCTGTGTGTGTGTGTGTATGTGTGTGTGTGTCTGCAAAAATGTATATGCAAAGGTGTCAACGAAACTATTGCACATAATGAGCTAAGAAATTATCAGATAACTAACAAGAGGGTACCCGTAAAATAACTGATTATTTGTGTGCTAAAAGACCAGGTGGCCTTTAAAAATAAGAAGCAGCCTCTGTATGTACTGACATGAAATGATCTTTGAGTTTTTTATGGTTCAAGATTGTTACATCTGTTAAAAGTTAAAAAAAAGGGGCTGGAGATATGGCTCAGCGGTTAAGAGCACTGACTACTCTTGAAAAGACCCAGGTTCGATTCCCAGCACCCACATGGCAGCTATGAACTGTCCTTAACTCCAGTTCCAGGGGAATCCAAAGCCATCTTCTGACCTCTGCAGCATTGCACAACATGGGTGCACTCACATACATGCAGGCAATACATTCATACACATAAAATAAAAATAATTTTTTAAGTGAAAAAAAGGAAAAAATCTGAACATCTTTCCACGCACACAGATATATGCATGAACAATCTCAGGAAAATGGAAGGGGACAGGGGTGAAAAGGAAACAATTTTCTTTTGATACTCTGCTTCTTTTAATCTTACTGTGTTGATATTATATTTATTCATTCATAACATACAGGTAAATAATGAGAGTAATATCATTTACCACTAACAGAATTATGGAAAGAAGCAAAGCTAAATCCAGTGAAACTGCTGTAACGTTAGATTTGTGTGAGTAATGACATGAGGGCAGAGGAAGGAGCATGGCTTTGTAAGAGGCTTGGAGAAGTCTACATACAGCTGGCTGAGCAGATAAGAATGAGAACTCTATGATTTGGGTACAGGAATGACAAAGCCGCTATTAAGGGGAACAGGAACTTAAGCAGAGAAGGAAAAGAACTGTGATGAGAGTGCATCTGATTGCTCTCGGCTAGGGAAATACAAACTTTGAGATACCAATAGGTCATCCAACCAAATAGCAAGACTAGTAGGAGTTGATTAGATGGATGCTAGAGGTGTTCAGTAAGTAGTCATTCTGGAATACCAGTCATCTTGGCCTAAACTAGGCTACCAATAAGCGTGAATGCTAGAGGCAGTTGTGGTGGTACACTTCTGTAATCCCAGTACTTAGACGCATGGGAACCAGGAGTTCAAGACCAGCTTCAACTACATAGGCATGTGAGGCCAGCCTTAAATGAAATCTTGTGGGAAGAAAATAAAACCAACAACAGAAAGATAGAAATCAATTTATAGTTCTGTAAGATTTCTATTAGAATAATATCTTATTAGAAAATATTAGCAAATAATATTAACTTGTATTAAGATCTTTTATATTTCATATTTAGGCATTAACATAAGTAATTTGTTTGTTTTTATTTTAGGGACCAAGAGCCTTGTGGAAGGGAATGGGAAGTACATTTATTGTCCAGGGAGTCACGCTTGGAGCAGAAGGCATAATTAGTGAATTTACACCTTTACCAAGGTACTTTCGTGGCATTTTTTCGGTGATAGTTTCATATTAAAATTTTGGTTTGTTTTGTTTGAGAATTTTATACAGTGTACTTTTATCATACTTAACTCCCCTCCCCCATCTCTTCCCAGACCCACCCCCCTCTCCAAGCCCCCCAACTTCATGTCTTTTTTTTAAGCCCATGGAATCCAATTTGTGTTCCTCAAATACTCTTGCATCTGGGACCTCCCCTGGCCCAGTAATTGTGACAGCATTCACAAGACCTGTATAAGCTCAAGCCAGGAGCTATTGGCAGTTGAAAGCTGCTGGGAGAGGGAGAGTCAGTTTTCATATTAAATTTTCATAAAATATGAACACTCCTAAATACCTTGAATCTGAAAAGTTGCCTGAAATAGCTAAGAGTGAGACAGTCACTAAAGCTCTTACTGCGTAGCCATGGCCTAGAACCTACTGTGTACATCAGGCTGGCCACAAACTTATAGAAGCTGCCTGCTCTGCTTTCTGAGCACTGGGACTAAAGCCTTATGCTACCATGCCCAACCTTAAAGCTACGTTATTAATTCTACCTTGCTGAATGAGTAACTGGTACAGAAAGTACTTCACATTCTGGTGTCTGTTGAGATGTGTCTTTCACCAGGACCTGCAGCTAAGTAACAAATAGCAGTGTATGAGCAACTGCTAGATTATTCATAGTACATTGTAATGCTAGATTATTCATAGTACATTGTATGATTATGCTACAAGTAAACTCCTTTCACAGTCTCAGGAATACTTTACCTGGAGTTATTGGCAAGCATTTCAAAAAAGTAACTAAAAATTGAGCTAGATCTTGAATTAGAGTAAGAATTGGCAGGAAAGGAGAGCATTCCAAGAAGAGATGACTGTACACTGACGCTGGAGGTCAGGCAGTCTCAGTAATAAGATGCAGTAGGTTGTGCTTGGAATGTTGGGCATGCATCAAGAATATTAGGAAAAGAACTCAAGGCACTGGGGTATGAGTACCTCTTATTTTTCTAAGAATATTTCTCACTTATTAACAATTTTTGTGTATATACAGCGTGTCTGAATCATATCCAACCCAAATCCTTCCACCTTCCTCCCACCCCATGAATGTGTCTTTGTAGTGATTTATATTGTATAGGACTGAGAATTAAAGGTTTTATCTGTTTCTTAATGTGTTTTGATCAAGAATATACCTAAGTGGTTGTGTAAAAATACTGGTACAGACAGACATATAGAAAGCTAATGTAAATCTAGTCCATATTGGGAAAGTTCTGAATTATGGACTAGAATAGAAAAGAACATGTTAGATAGGCATGTCTAATAAAATTGATAGTAGTTGATGTTAGATTAGGAATGGGAGTACCAGGAAGTACGTTGTCAGCAGTGGCTGAGACTTTGTACTTGAAAATGCTAACAAAGGTGAAAAATTCCTTAAGAATAAGTTGGCCTGGAGGAGATAAGGAATTTAATTTTCAGTAAATGAAATTTGAGATTTTTGCCAGTCATTTAGAGGGACATTGACTAATAGGTGACTGGAATTATGGATTAGAATGTCACATAAAATATTTAAGTGGAGACATAGTTAAGTATTAAGGCATAAAGTATCTCTCAAAGCATGTTGCTCAGTGAAATTCAAGTAATGGAGAATGGTAAACTAAATGATATAAAATATACCAAGGGTAGAATCCTGACCCAACGGGTGTGGGGAGCTGTCTCTCTCTCTCTCTCTCTCTCTCTCTCTCTCTCTCTCTCTCTGTTTGTGTGTGTGTGTGTGTGCGTGTCTACATATCTTTGCCCTATGTGGGAATGTGGGGTTGTTAAGAGCAGTTTTGAGAGAGATAGTTAGCGATACCCTGAAAAGAAAAATAGTGGTAAGATTTATGACATAGCTTCTAGAAGCCAAAGCTTATAAACTTCAGTTGTAGATATGTTTGGAGGGAGAAGGCAGAGAAATTTAGGGAAATTGCTGGGTCTCTTCTCTATGATCAGTCTTGAAAGTTACTTGGTGAAGGAAAGCTAGCACTGGACCTATGGAACGGCCTGAGAAGAATAATATTGTAAGTGTCCTATAGTCACAACGATGAGCAACAAGGGCATCTTAGAACTAGCATATGAAAGGGATGTTAATAGATACTAGTAAGAGATTATGATTTGTTAGGTGCTGTTTGGCATGACTGATGCTTTGTTATTGGGACTGTATTTTTCTGTATGAACCTGGATAGCATTAGAGGCTTGGATTGGTTCTGGTTTGTTGATTCAGAGTTAGCCACTAGGGTAAATTGTTTTGCATTGCTAAGAAAGTGAGTCAGTTGAAGGTACAGCAACTAGAATTGCACCTGTGCTCAATATTGGGGTTTAATCTTTGTAGGGAAGGAAATGAAGGCAAGAAGCTGATAGCAAGCTTTTTCCAATGTGATTGCTTTCAAAGGACTTCCTAGGCTGCAGTTCCTTTACTACAGCAGTGCTGAAAGGCTAGAAACAGCAAAGGTAGGTTAGAGACCCTGGCAGCTAAGAGTTTCTTGCCTCATGCTTAAAAGATGGTTTCTGGCTTGGCTAACCTTATTTCCTTTATTGCTTTTTCTGTTACAGGGTTAGTTTGAAAGTAAGGATTTGTCATATATTTTGTTTTTAGAAGTAACTTTAGCTTAGATTAAAAAGAGAAGGAATGGGGGTTGGGGATTTGGCTCAGTGGTAGAGCGCTTGCCTAGCAAGTGCAAGGCCCTAGGTTCGGTCCTCAGCTCCAAAAAAAAAGAGAAAGAATGAGAAATGGAAACTGGAAGGCAACATATTTTATCATCTGACTTTCTCAGTAGACATACAGACCTGTCAGTTGTGAGAATGTATTTTTTTTCATTTTGAATATTAATAAAGAAGGCACAAAAACTATTATATGGATCTACTTGGATAATTCTAGTGATAAATCCTACTCAGTAATTCCCTTATTTCAGCTAGCATTTTCTGAATGCCTACTATTTGTCAGGTCCTGGGCTAAAAATCAGGTTTTATAATGAAAAGAAACAAAACATACCTGTTGCCATGAAGCCTAGAATCTAGTATAGGGGCATATATATTAAGTAAAATAGTCAACACTGATGAGCAATTATAAATTAATTATGTAGGAAAAGAATATATTTCTGTGAGAAGCATAGGGTTAGGAGCAGCATCCCTAGTAACAGCACACTTAAGTTAGGATCTGAATGATGCATAGAAACAATAGGCCAGTTTGTATAAAAATGCTGTGACAGTGGAAAGGATGAAGATATCAAGGAATTAAGAGAAAACTTAAAGGGCTAGAAGGCAGAGGTCAAGGTGGAAAGTGTAGTGTAAAGTAATGCTTGAGAAATTGGAAACCAACTATGCAGTGCCTTGTAGGCACTTTACGAATATTAAAGAGTTTCAGGAAGGGCCAAAGACTAGATGTTCAAGGGTGTCATTGAAGCTATAGATCAAAAGATTGCAGGAGGACCAATAGAAGGAGACCTTTTAATAAACTGTAACAATATCTTTAACAAACTGTAACAATAACTATCTTGCAGTTTTCTCCCAGAAATTCCTCTTAATTCACTTGTTTTAGTATTTGCTATTTTAAATATAGTGAATCTTTCTTTGAATTCCATTAAATCCTTCCTGATTAATAGTTTTGAGGAAGGTAATTAAATAGTTTTGAAAAGTGATAGAACTTGGTAGGTAAGAAATGGCAAGTGAAAGACCAGCTGTGGTGTCATAGGTGACGTCTAGTGTTTTACCTTGTGTAAAATGATGTCAAGTGAAGCTGTTTTCTTAGGAACCATGTAAACATCTTGAGCTTTTTTTTTTTTTTTTTTTTTTTTTTTTTTTAAAAGTTTTTGGGCAGCATTGCCCTTTTTAGGCAGAAAGGATGTCATGGCCAATAAAGGGAGCAAAGGAGTACTTCAGCACTGCCCCCATGGGAAGCATAACCCCCCCCCTTCCTGCTTCCCCCATGTAACTTTTTGCTTTTTTTTCAGTTTCATATGATCATTAGGTAGAGCAGTCATGACAGTGGGATTTAATGTTATTTGGTTTTCTTATACTCATGATATCAGACTGGAAAACAGAAGGTTTGATGCTTGTTCAGTCACCAAGCTTATGGTTTCTCAGTGGTGTTACTTTTCAAGACCATATGCAACCCAAGATGGGATCATATGTGACCTCTTTATTTACTGCCCCACTCCACGTGCCACTCCCTGTATTCTTTCTACAGTTGTATTATGTCAGAACTATTAACTGTTCTACCCCAAAGGATTTTTTATTTACATACAGCTTTTCCCACATTATTAATGTGAAGGAGTAGTTCCTGTAACCAGCACAGGCTGCCTGTCTCTATGAAGACTCTGAAACTCAGGTTGAGATCCAACTTAGTTGTAATGCATCTCACATATGTGATTATACCAGTATAAATACCTTGCAGTTTTCTCCCAGAAATTCCTCTTAATTCACTTGTTTTAGTATTTGCTATTTTAAATATAGTGAATTTTTCTTTGAGTTCAATTAAATCCTTCCTGATTAATAGTTCTCAAGTAGGAAACACTAAAGATTATAGTAGGAAAGAGATATTTTGATTGTTCACAAGTTCAGTTCATTTTCATTATCAAATGCAGGTGGAATTATTAGCAGGCAGTTGATGAGAGGTTGGTCTATAAGTACAAGCCTTGCTAAAGGTAGTAAATTTGGAAGATTTTGAAGCTATAATCTTGGATGAGAATATTCAGGGGAGATTACAGAATAAAATAAGAAGGCTTGAACCTTTAAAATCTCTAACAGTAGGTGGTTCGATGATCCTGCAGAGAGAGTCTGAAAGAGACCAGAAAGGAGGATAAAAACCAGGAGTGCAGGCATGTGACATTCAAGGACAGAGGGCTTTAGGGAGGGCAGAGGAGCTCCAGTGCTGCCATGATGTCAAGTACACATTTAAAATGCCCCTTGGAAAAGATGTAATCCCAGCACTCAGATGGCAGAGATAAGAGTATCCTGGGGTACTGAATGAGTTCCAAGCCATCCTGGGCTATTACATAGTGAGACATTGTCTCAAAAAGCAAGAGTACCTGTTGTATTTAGTGACATGGGAACTAAATAATGGGAACTTTAGCAAAAGCAGTTTCCATAGGACAATAAGGTAGAAGCCTATTTGAAGTGGGTCAGAGGTGAACAGGAGTTAGAAACCAGAAATAGCAAGTTTAGAAATTGACTATGTATTAGTTACTTTTTCAGTACTATGCTAAACTACTTGACAAAAGCAACTCATTATTATAATTTGGTGTTTTTTTTTTTTTGGGGGGGGGGGGGGGGGGGGCTCAAATTTCAGAATATAGTCCATCATAGTGAGCAAGTCGTGGTGGCAGGATTTTTAGACAGCTGATCACATTTCATCTGAGGTCAAGAGGGGACAGGGGCTGGAGGGAAAGAGGGGGAAGAGAGAATGAATACATATATTCTACAGAATGGAAATACATTACTGTTTTGAAAATTAATTTGAAATGTTTTAAATAACATAGATTTTGCTTTGTTACATTTATTTTTACATTTCAGGGAGGTTTCACACAAATGGAATCCTAAACAAATAGGTGAACATCTTCTATTGAAAGGGTAAGTTTCAAAAATGGCACTAGAAAGTTTCATTAACTTATAGTGTTAGAATTGAAAAAATTCTTATTTTTTAATATAGTGAAGGAAATTAGAGTGATAGGGATAGGTCTTCTAAGGACAAGTCACATAGGACTTAGGGGTAAATTCTGAAATACATGTGATATTTAAAATAATTCTTATTCATTTCAAAGGTAAGAATCACGGTTAATTATTTTTACTTTTGACCATAGAAAGTTAGCAGAGGTCTTCAGTTTGTTTTAGCCAGTTGGTGTTGGTATGTGTAAACATATATGTATGTGTGAGTGTTTATGTATTTGGTTTGCATATGGAGGCCAAAGGATGACGTCTGACGTTTCTCCTCAAGTGCCAGCAGCCTTGCTTTTTAAGACAAGGTCTCTCACTGGGACCTGGAGCTCACTGATTAGACTACCAGTAAGCCTCAGAGATCTACCTACTTCCCCCTGCCCAGCACTGAAATTACAAGTGTATGTCACCATGCCTAGCTTTTATATAGGTGCTAGGAATTGAAAACTCAGGTCTGCATGCTTGCATGGCAAGCACTTTACACACTGAACTCTCTCTCCAATCCCTTAACAAAAATTTCTGCTTTGGGTTGAACATCCAAGCCAAACTTGTGAAGTCTTCAAAATCCAAAAGCTTTGAATGCCCAGTATACCTTAAATGCCTTGAATTTCTCTACCCTGACCCTATTTAATGGAAAAGAGAGTGTCAAAATGTAGAGTGTACAAAATACAGAAAATATTTTGTAACATTGTCAGACTATGTGTGTAAAATAAGTGTAACACATAAATTAATGTTGTATCCAGAGTTGGGTCCCAGTATTATTTATATGCAAATATTCCAACATCAAAAGCACATCTACTCTTAAGCATTTCTGATGGAAACGATTCTAAACCTGTATTTTACTATTGAGCAAAGCTGTGAATGTATATGTCAGTGAGGAGCAAACTCCATAGTCACATGAATATGTAGTTAGTCCCAGCACTTGGGAGGCAGAGGCAGGTGGATCTCTGTGAGTTCAAGCCTTCATAGTGAGTTCTAGGCTGGTTGGGCTACAGGGAGACCCTGTCTCAAAAAAAAAAACGGAAAATGTAGTTCTGAAGGTACATGATGGTTTACTCTTTTTAGTTTTTTTTTTTTTTTTGAAGATTGTGAATTGGAAATCCAGGACCTTGCTGGCTCCTTCTATGGAACATTCCAGCACATAATTACTTAGTAATGTTCCATTCACCCTAAAAGCCACTGCTTACCAGAACGTGGCTTCTAAGGGTTAGATAAGTCCCATAGCCTTGATAAGATTTTAGTTAACTATATTTTTCAGGGTTGCAAAATTGTACCATCGCTGTAGTGATGAGGAAACAGTTTTGCAAAGCTGTACAATATTGTTTTTTAATAATAAAAAGGAACTTTGCTCACAGTTGAAGGTTGACTTAGTTCCGCTGGATGGAAAATCTAGAACTAGAAGATGATAAGATAGCGGCATAAAGCATTCTTGCTCAGGTGCCACTAAGACACCAGCCTGTGGAGTGGATTTAAGTCCTAAATTTTAAGAAACACATTTGCAGGCAGCACTATTTACAGATAGATGTCCAAGTCGTGAATTCTAAATGGATAGGCATTCTGCTGGAAATGCAATCTATTTTTTGGCAGACTGGCCTTGTATTATTATTACTTGATTTTTTCATCTCTGTTCAGTAAGGCACTCAATATTTTATGTTTCTGAAGTTCATACTACTAGTCCCAAATTAAGTTGAAAACTTTTTACAAGGATAGTTTTAGCTTAAATGTAAATTATGTGACTATGTTAGAATAGTTCTTAAAGTTTTGATTTAAGCATCTTGTTTTGGTGTGCTGATTTGAATTTAATTTCTACAGCCTTACGTATATGGTGGCCATGCCTTTTTACTCAGCAAGCCTGATTGAAACAGTACAGGTGAGCTATGCCTTTATTGTAATTTGTTTGGTTAAATATTTTTGGAATATTCGATATGCTATGTATAATATATGAAATAATTTAAAATATATACATAAATATGTATAATACTCTATACATAGTATATATAATGATTTAAATGTTTATTTCACAGATGAATATCTTTACCACACATTGCTAGTATGACTGTTTCCATTGCAGACTTTGGTCACACTTTTTGCTTTAATTATTTTTCTCCCTTCCATAAATAATACTTTTCTCTCAGATATCTCAGAACCCAGTCTACAATTTAGAGTACAAAGACTATAACCAGCGTTCTTTTAAGGCACTAAATATAACTCAGATGCTTATGGCTTATCATAGGAGAGGACATGAATAATAATAAGGTAAGTATAATGAGTAATCATCCTGAGCAAGTAGGTGGTACCCACAGGTAATTTACTAACAGCATTCCTTATACATGTGCCTTGTGAACAGTATCCAGTGTTGAAGCCATAAATAAGTACAAAGCAGAAAGCATTTAAATTCTGCTTGCTTGCTTTACTATTTCTAGCCACATGGTGGTGCTTCAAGCACATTGAATTAAATTTCATAGCCTCACCATCCTTCCTTCATTTAAAACTGTAAAATTAGTTTCCAGTTCCTATTGTACAATCCAAAAGGGAAATATTTTAGTCCCCTGGAATTTCAAAATCATTGGCAAACACAAAATTCTACAGCCTGTGTAGCCTCTAAACCCCCATACTAAAACTGTCCATTATATGACCTCCTACTGATGATGCTTTATCACTGTGCTGATTAGTTTTATGTCATCTTGACACAGTCTAGAGTCGCCTGAGCGGAGAGTCTTAAAGAAGGTTTGCACTTCAGGCATGCCTGTGAGGGACTTTTTATTTGGGTTGATGGAAGTGGGAAGGCCCACCCTGGTGTGGATGCCATTGATGAGGAAAAGAAAGATAGGCATGCATTTAGCGTCATGCGTGTAATGTTGCTTTATGGCTGATTTTATCATGTAGAATATGGTAATGACCTTGGCAGTGGTTTTATAAATGCTTACTAAAGTTTATATTGAAAAAAGAATGAAAACTAGAATGGAGAACAAAGTCCTAAGAAATAAATACCACATTTGCCTAGTCGAACACCTGTATGCAACCATTCCTTTTGCTAAAGCACCTGTAATAAAACTCTTGAAAAGAAACTGGAAGATTAAAGTAATTTCAACCACTTACACAGTTCAACTGCTTGTCCACCTTGTCTTCTGTTTTCAGCACGAGATCCTCCAGCAATGGGTGCCCCTTGTGTCTTAGTGCCTGTTCTATATATTGCGTGCTGGGTCAGCCCTCCCCTTTTCTGTTCATCTCTTCTTCATTTTTTGTTCCCCACATTAATCTCTGATTTTGTTATTGTTGTTAGAACTAACTTTGGATGACTGAAATTAATATCTTGTGGCCTAGGCATATCCTTTCCTCTGGCATTTTTTGTGTTTAAATACCATTGTGTGGTATCCTAGTTTACAGAGTCAGCAGTTTAGAAGGTATTCTTATTTTAAAGAGAAGGAAAACATAGCAGAAAGAAAATTGTTTAAGGCAAAATAACTAATATATTGGGAAGCAGTTTTTTCTGGGGACAGAATAACCAAAATCACATTTGCTACTTAAATTAGATCTGTGACTTTAGACAAACTTTTTAACATTTTTAAATCGTAATTTTCCACAAAATAGGAATAATTTTAATAACTGAGTTTTTTACATTATTTATTTCTGTAAGTAACCAGATTGCTGTACTAGATTTTCTGTGTTCTTTTTTCTTTCTCTTCTTTTTTCCTGTGCTTTAACCCATACCCTCATATGTCATCCATGCCTGACTCATTCGCATTCTCCTTTTGACTCCTTGTCTGTTCTTGACAGACTTTTCTGTACTTTCTTAGATTGCCAGCTTGGCGAGTATCACTTTAGTCTCCTCCTTCCATCACTTCTTGCCTTGCACCTAAAGGTTCAGTCCTGGGCACTCTGATTTTCATCTTCCTCTCAGGTCTGGGGAGATTTCATCTCAGCCTCACGTCTTCAAGCAGCCTCATTATCCTGAATCAGCTTCTCCCTTCTATGACTGCTACTTTATTACCTTAGTTTTACTTTTAGGGAAGTTTTGTTGATCTGGAACTCGGTGTATAAACCAGGCTGGCCTCGATCTCATGGAGATCCACCTGCCTCTGCCTCCCAAGTGGACCACCATACTTGGCCTTTTGCTCTATATGTTTGATTGTACTAACTTATCAGTCTCTTCTCACCAGTAGACATTCCTCCTTTCCGCATATGAGCTTGTTACAGTACCTTGTTCCTGCTGTAAGCTCTGTGTTGACAGACTTATGAGGACCCTAGATCTCCTAGAGAACATCGTTTTTTCTTGAAAGTATATACCTCTCCAGAAGAACCCCTAACTTGAAACCCTTGAATAGGGATTCCTAGTGATTTGTTTCTTTATCCGTATCCTGGAGTCCAATCTATGTGTACTTGAAAGGTTAGTGTGAAGTATTGAATAAAGTTCATACTGCCTTGCAGCCCTACAACCATTTTCAGCCTTTTCACCATAGCATTATATCAAGCTTTTTATCAGCTTTTCTTTTTCATCTCATTTTCTTTAATTACATTTAACATTTTTTTAGTTCATCAAATATTTATTGAATGCCAGCCTGTATCAAAGAATGTTATAAATCCTGGGAATACAGTACCAAGCAAACCTGATAAATACTCTGCCTTCAGCAGCACTTATGTGCTTGTACAAAAGATAGAGAAGAAATATCTAAGATATATTAGAAAGTAGTAAGTGTTAAAGAGAGCAAAAATAAAGCAAGGAAAACCTCACTGAGAAGATACTTGAAAAGTGTTGAAGTGAATAAAGACAGAGAACGACATGACTTTCAAAGAATGCTTTCGGCAGGAGGGAAAAGCAAATCCAAAAACCTTTAAATGGGATCATATCACCTGGTTTGAGCAGTAAAAAAGAGAAGTGGTTCTAAGCAAGGGAGGAAACAGGCTAGGATGCTCGTCATTAGAGGGGCCCGATGGTGATAATGGAGGACACTGTGGTTCATTATAAGGATTTAGGACTCTAAAGAGATGGTGGATTTGAGCAGAGCAGTGATGTAGTCTGATTTATCTTTACTAGAATCTCTGTGGCTGTTGTCTTACAAATAAGTGGGAGTAAGAAAGGGCCTACAATCGTCAGCAGCAAAGTGGATGAGTGGGCCAGGTAAACTCATTTTAGCCTCATGATTTTATGTTTTCTGAAGACTAGCACATTTCTCTCTAGCTTGGATCTTTTTCTTATAAACTGGATTGATACTAAAATTCATGAACTCTTGGTTTTCTCTCATCTCTTAATATTTATTATTTTATATGTGAGTATATTGCCTACATGTATGTAAATGCACCTGTGTTGTGCAGTGCCCGTGAAGGACAGAAGAGGGCGTTGGATCCCCTGGAACTGGAGTTACAGATGGTTGTTAGCTGCCATGTGGGTGCTAGGAATCAAACCTGGGTCCTCAGTAATAGCAGCCAGTGCTCTTAACCACAGAGCCATCTCTCCTAGCCATGTTGGTCTTTTCTCTTAAATTGCCATTCTTTCAGTATTTCCTCTACTCAATAAAAGCAGTGCCTTTTACTTTTTTTTTTTTTAAATTTATGTGTATGCATGTTTTGCCTGACGTATTTAAGAGCACTCATGTAATGCAATGCCTGAAGAGGCCAGAAGTAGGCATTGGATCCCCTGGAACTGGAGTTACAGACTGTTGTTAGCCACCATATGAGTGCTGGGAATAGAACTGGGAGCAGCCAGTGCTCTTAACCACTGAGCCATCTCTCTAGCTCCATACTTCCTTTGCCTTTTCTTTGAGAAAAAGTTTTATGTAGCCCAGGCTGGCCTGGATCTCACGATGTAGCCAGGGATGGCCTTGAACTTTTCTGATCCTTCTGTTTCTACCTCCCAAGTGCAGGTATTACAGGTATGCACTACCACGCCTGGACTATGTAGAATTGGAGATCGAATCCAAGGCTATGTTCATGCTAGACAAGCACTCTACATACATACTGTGCTGTATCTCTAGCCCCTTGGTCATCCTTGACTCCTTCCTTTGATGATTCAGTACAGTAGTAATTCTTTGACTCTGATTTTAAAAGCACTGTCAGACTGGCTTACTGCCTTTGCTGCCTTCCAGAAGGCTAAGCCACCACCCATCATCACTGGATCCTCACAGTAACTTTCTGACTACAGATCTCAGTTTCTGCTTTTGTCATTCTTGTACAGTAGACAGCATTATTTTAAAACATAAATTTTATCACATTCTGCTTAAAACTAAGCAGTTATTACCATCTGACCACAAACTAAATCTACGCAGTGGTCGGATCACATAGCATGGCTTTATCTGCCATCTTAACTTCGCATTCCTTGTTCTTTGGTCATTGCTGCAGCCATGTTGGGCATTTAGCTCTTTAGATGCTGTACTCTCTTATCTCATAGACGTTATTCCCAAAAATGAAAGCACAGGTATTTCAGGTGATGTGAGTCTTAACAGTTACTGAGTGCATAGTGGTACAAGACATCTTTTTTATTTAATGTAGCACTGCATACATGATAGATTTGTACTGTCTTCTGTGTTTATAGCATACTGAACTAATGATTAGGAGACCCTAAGTAAATTAACAGCTGCTACACAGCCAGTAAGTAGTGTAGACAGGATTTTAATTCATGCCTTAGGGGTCTTTATGCCCTCTGCTGCCTCCTTAGACATCAGGTTGTTGCTTTGGAGGGAGGGAGGGAAGAAGGGAGGGACGGCGGGCTAAGGAGCTTGTTGAGATTGAGGAGAATGGATGAGCGAGGTGCGCTCCTCCCCATCTCACTTCTGCAATAAGAGCAACTCTCAGCTTCCTTGCTGTCTTTTTTTACAAGATTTCCTTTGGTTTGGTGGGGGGGCTTCCTTTGAAGGAAGCTAATCTAATATTGATCTATTCTGACAGCTGGAGTCTGCAGACCACTGGTGTTTTCCTTCTTGGCAAAAGAATTTAAAAGCGATCTAGTAAATAGTACTTTTAGTTGCAGTTTTTTTAAAGATGTTTGACCTATTTCATCATTTTTGTTTCAGAGTGAGATAATCCGAGATAATACTGGCATACTTGAATGTGTCAAAGAAGGAATTGGAAGAGTGATAGGCTTGGGGGTGCCTCACAGCAAGCGACTCCTTCCGCTGTTTTCCTTGATCTTCCCTACAGTGCTGCATGGAGTTCTCCATTACATCATCAGCTCCATTATTCAGAAGTTTGTCCTACTACTTCTAAAGAGGAAGACTTACAGCAGCCACTTGGCTGAGAACACTAGCCCAGTGCAAAGTATGCTGGATGCTTACTTTCCAGAACTTATCGCTAATTTTGCTGCCAGCCTGTGCTCTGATGTTATCCTTTACCCATTGGAAACAGTTCTGCATCGCCTTCACATTCAAGGAACACGCACAATAATTGACAATACAGACCTTGGCTATGAAGTGCTTCCAATTAATACGCAGTATGAGGGAATGAGAGACTGTATCAATACCATAAAGCAGGAAGAAGGAGTGTTTGGTTTTTATAAAGGGTTTGGAGCTGTTGTGATACAGTATACACTGCATGCAGCTGTCTTACAGATTACCAAAATTATTTACGCTACACTTCTTCAAAATAGCATTTGAGATTTGGTTCTGTCACTGGATGATCTAGAGGACATGATCAGGATAATTTGCTGTGGAATTATAAGGGGTAAAAATGAAATGGCAGAGAAATGGGTAAAAGAAATGGACTGGGACATGTCCATGCTGATTATACCAACTTTTCATTTTTCTTAAGACATAGGGAATATATATGTATATATGTATATAAAAACAAAATTGAAAACTCAATAAAAAGAATTAAGTTTTAGTAAAACACTCATGCTGAAGTAAAATTGATCCTGGGTAGAAACAAAAATTTATCAAGTATAAAATGAAATTGTAATGAGTTGACTCTTCTACCTGACCTTATTCTTTGTTACATGTTTATTTTACCTTCCAGATTCAGGTTGGTATTTTATTTTTCATACAGTGTATGGCATTAGGGGTTTAATTGTATCTTCATTGAAAAAGACTGAGAATTAGATTTGGCAATCTGTAAGCCAAAGTTGAAAGATTTTAAGTTGTATTGTTCATGTATAACTATTTTAGTGGCTGTATATATTATATAAAGCCATTTGTGTGTGCACATTTGGAATTTCCTTCATCCCTGCAAATCCTCATAGACCAGCTTATTGCATAAAATGTTCTTAGACACTTTCTGCTTGAACATCAGTAGAACATCAAAAACACCAAAAAACTTAAGTGTTGCAATGGGAGAAACTTGGAATTTGGCATGTTTGTAAAGTTTGCTTTGCGAGTCTCTGATGTGGATCATCAGACTATTTTTAAAGCCACTTTTAAAGACATAAAATAATCATGACAGCCATTACTGTTTCCACATTTACAAACTGCTTACCTGAGGGATGTCATTTGCCTTTCATTTCTAAGAGACTTATTTTAGAGGAGACAGAACTAATTTTCACCTGGAAATTTGTGCCTCTTGCTTACTTAAGTAATGACTGCAATTTTTTTTCCCCCTAAAGTTTCATTCTCCAGACTACGTACACTGAAGGTAAAATGAGGATATCCTTGTCACTTTTTCTTTAAACTTGTTTGGATGAGTACTAAGAAAAGCTATAAACCTCAAAGGAAATTTGTATTTATGTTTTATGAAGGAAGAGGATAAATAATATATATCAACAAATAAAACTTGTTAATCATTTTAATAAAAAAGTTGGTATTTTCCTAAATTTAATTTAATGGATTAGGCACTGTAATAAGGTGATAGACATTTGACTGACCCACACATCAACCTGGGAAGTTTCATTACTTCACAAGGATGATCAGTTTTACAAACACAAACTGAAGTACAGTGCCTGCACATGTTGTCCAGCCTAGAATGCATGCAGACTGAAACTCATGTTACTTTTTAAATATCACATACATAGTTATTATGACTGACAGTGTTGGAATAAAAAATGGACATCCAAAAAGTATGAAATGACAAATGTAAGTATCACTATGCTCACCATCCTGTGTGTATGACTGACTGAATTATGTGTTTTCTGCTATTAAATAGTTTCTCTAATGGGAAAATAAATGCCATTGATTGTGCTATGTATTTTAGGATGACTCTTGAAACATTTTATTCTGTCCAACCTATGGGACTGAAATTGTTTAATATTAATGCTTTGGGGAAGCTACTTTTGTAGAGATTTATAGTCACCTTCCTAAAAGTCTCATTTTTATGATAAGATGATTTGAGAGGAGAAACCTGAAATTTTTGAATTTCAGAAAACGTATAGAGCAGTTTGAATGCTATCAAGTATTTGCTAGGGATAATACGTAGAATTCTTCATCTACCTACAAGTGAGGTATTTCAAGATTATTTGTTAGGAATGCTTATGAATTTAGTAAAATTTATTTCTTCAGGAGTTATAAGATGGAATTAAGCACAAGATTGGTCTTATTTACTGTTTCATTGCAGAAAGGGGATACAAATAAACTTGAAACCTGAAGTTGAAGAATGTTAAAATATTGTTTTTTTTACTGCCTTTCCAAATTTATTAAAATGTAATTTTTAAAAGTCAAACATATTTTAGCTGGTCAAACATTTCTTAATGAATTCAGAAAATAACAACCACTAGATCCATTCTTCTCTTTACAAAGATTGAAATTTTTCTTATGTGGAGGCCAGAATCTAGTATCTGTAGGTATGTTTCTTAAGATAATAGTAAAACAATAATACTATGTACATTTAATATGACAAATAACATCATGGATGTGATTCTACCATATATGGTTCCACAAGCCAGACTTTGTCTCAGGAACTTGTGAAGTTTTTCTTAGATGGCAGGGTTTCTTAATTTGAGTAAAATAGACTGAAAGTCGTTTAATTAAAAGCTGGTTTACATTATTAATTGATTTACTAAACTGTGTATGTAATCTTTCCTGAGATATCCTTCTGAAATTTATCATGGGTCCTTACAGTCCCTGGGCTTATAAAGTTACTCAAGCCTCTAAATTCTCAACACTATATGTTCGGAAATGCTAAAAGCAGGCTAATTTGTGGAGGGTTCTGGGTTGCTGTGTCTGGTGTCTTAGCCAGTACTTTGCACAGAGAAACTGGAGAGGTGGGGCATCTTGCTCACTTTCCAGATGTGTTTTACTATACATAATGACCTCCGCAACAATGACTTTATTAGAACTTTACAAAACATTCACTTAAAACTGCACAAATTCAAGTTTCTACCAAACAATTTGTGTTTCGAAAAGAAAATGCTTTCAGTTGTTTGTCAGCTGAGATGGTGAGGATGTCTGATAGCTGTTTGGGTATGGGTGTTGCAGAACACAAAACACTATTCTGGCAGCCTTTACAAAGATAACCAGGCTGAAGTATTTTCAAAACCTAGATAAGCAAATAAGACCCTTTGGTGGCAGTTTACATTGCTTTAGAAGTGAGTGCTCTGCTGATGGCATTTCTGCTTCTGGTTGGTACTTGGACATCCATTTTCATGCTCTCCCTCACTTTCCCTTTTCCTCCCTCTCCCATGTCTATCTTCTCCTTCCGCTTCTTCTCCGTCCCCCACTCCCATGCCCCTAAACTGCGGAGGTAATATCCTTGGAGTCATTTTTGTTACTATAGTACCAAATTGTATAGCAGAGTAATAAAAATTTGTGATTGGACAGTGAATCTTACAGGATATTACCTCAGCCAGAGAGGATGTTTAGAAGCGTTTGTCTTTTGGTTTTGGTTTGCTACCATTTTAAATGCTTTAGGTGGTAAATTATGTAATATAAAAAGTTCAATAAATGTTGAAATAAAACCGTATATTTCTCTTTGTTACTAAAGGACTACTTGGGTAGGGATAAAAGATGATTTTTTGAAGTTTTTTGGGGTTTTTTAAGGTAGGAATGAAGATCAAGGAAGAAAAAAATGTATGTGTAGTTGAACTTGCCACACATTTAGGAAAACCTCTAGCATAAAAACAGTAGTCCCAGTGAATGAAATCTTGCAGAGGACCCAGGTTCAATTCCCAGCACCCACATAATGGCTAACAACTGTAACTCCAGTTCCAAGGGATCCAACACTTCATTTTGACCTCTACAGGCAGTGCACAGCACGGGTGCACTTACACACATGCAACAATACACTCACAAAAAAAAATTAAAAAGATTTCATTTAGCCTTAAAATATCCCTTTTAATTCCCTACCCCCAAATAAAGCTGTATTGAGGTTTGGGCTTCAGTGTATGTTTTTCTGTGGGAGAAGGGATGATCTAAAGATGGAATTCAGGGCCTTGCACTGCTGAACTATAATCTTTTTCTTGACTGATTTTTTTTTTTTAAATTTTCAGATAGAATCTTGCTAAGTTGCTTAGACAGGCCTTGAATTTTTGTCCCTTCTGCCTTAGGCTTTGGAGTAACTGGGATCACAAGCCAGAGCTACTATGAATGATCAATGTATGGATTTGGGGGAGGCATGATTCATTCCATAATAAGTGGCAATTTGCCTTGTTAAAAAAAAAATCACTGAGATATGTGGTTTCCTGTTTCCCTCTGCTTTGTGAACTGAAGCCATGAGGGTGGCTGGCTGTTGCTGGGTGTGCTTCTTGGGTTTTGTTTGCTGATTTACGCCAATGAAAACTTGCTTATAGAATATTCTGAATTTTGGTGTCATGTCCAAATTAGAAGAGTACCTTTTGTGGATGAGCTGTTCCCCCAGCTTTGTGAGTTGTATCTAGGGACTGGCTGCTCTGTAAGCAGAATCCTGCCTGACTTCTTTGAATTCATTTATCCTGTTACCTCTTGTGGCATCAGGACACAATTTTTTCCATGGGACACCCTGTTCGAAAGTTCAATCATCTATGAACCAGTGATTTTAAAAATCAGAGGTTATGCTTCAGTATCCTGTTCTGTCCAAAGAAAGCTTATATTCACCTTTACAGAAAAACAGGTGGAAACTAGTTTATATGGGCAAACAAACCAAGGACCATTGCCAATAAACTCAACATCTCAAGCACAAAGTTTGGGGGTTCAACCAGGATGTCCATCGAGGACTCTTGTTTCTTCGTTGGACTATAATTTTTCTTCATCCTAGGTGGATGAATGGAGCTATAAATGTGGATGATTAAGGCAGCCTTAATAACCATGATATCAACTATCTGATGACACCTCTTTAAAGTTGGAGGAATGCCAATGCATGTCCACTTTTTTAACATGAGTTTGCTCTTCTGTATGTTTATTTACTCTTTGGGTATGTAAAAAGAACTTTCTCAAACTTTAAAAATTGTAAACTGGCAATTTTTTTAGAAATGAAGTTTTCGAATTAGAAAAAATACTGAAGCTGCACGTCAACAAAAGGGGCTTTAATGGCATAGCCCTCTTGTAGCGGGGATCTGAAAATGTTATATACCAAATAAATTTTAAAGAGATTTGAAAAAAAAAAGTATAGTTGATGTGGCACACAAGACAAATCTGTTTCCAAAGTAAACATTTACATTATATTTTATAAAAGTCTTATTCCTCTTCACAACAGCCCTGAGGCAGTATTGGAATAGTGCTGTTTGGAAAAATAATTGTAGAAAGTTGTGACTTGCCCCACATTAAGCACTGTCAGATTGACAGCACTGAAATGGCCAATTCCTTAAGGAACTGTGGTATAAAGAGCAGAGACGGGCCTGGAGAGATGGTTCGGGGGTTAAGAACACTGTTCTTGCAGAAGAGGCAGGTTTGAATCCCAGCACCCACATGGCAGCTAACAGCTGTCCTTAACTCCAGTTCCAGGGCTCCAACGGCCTCTTCTGTCCTCCATGGGCATTGCACAGCATGGGTACACTTACCTACAGGCAGGCAATGCACACATACACATAAAATAAAAATAATAAAATATTGTTTAAAAAATAAAGAGCAGAGGGAACTAAAGACCAGCTGAGGGAACGAAATAGACAAGAGCACTGACAGAACATGAGAGCAAAACCAAAAGCTGACTAAAAGTCAAAAATTAAGAAAGGGTACATTGCTACTGACTTAGAAATAAAGCATGAGTTAAAGGAGAGTGCTATAAAAAACCAGATGCCAGATTTGATACCTATGTGAAATGGACAGATTCCTAGAAACAAACTCCAACAGGCACAAGAAGAAATAGAAAATCTGAGTAGACATGATAAGGTTGGATCAGTTTAAAACCTCAGCATAACCCATGACTAGTTTCGTTGGTAAAGTCTACCAAACAATTTTTCTAGGCACATTTGGCCTACTTGAGGATGTGGAGAAAGAGGAATGCTCATTCACTGCTTGTGGAAATGCAAACTTGTGCAACCACTGTGGAAAGCAGTGTGGAAAACTCTTAAAAAATTGGAAATTATCAGCTAACCCTTAGCAGCTAACAACCATCCTAACTTGAGCTCCAGCGGCTCCAATGCCCTCTTCTGATCTCTATGGCATTACACCATACAGGTGCACTTACATACATGCAGGCAATACATTCATACACATAAAATAAAAATAATAAATATAATATTTAAAAAAATTAAAAATCAGCCAGGCATGGTGGTGCACACCTTTAATCCCAGCACTCAGGAGGCAGAGGCAGGCGGATCTGTGTGAGTTCAAGGCCAGCCTGGTCTACATAGTGAGTTCCAGGACAGCTGGGGCTACAGGGAGACCCTGTCTCAAAAAGACCAAAAAAAAAATTAAAAATCAATATACCATATGATCCAGTTGTATCACTCCTTGTCATACACCCAAAGTACACATCCTACTGTATAGAGATACCTGTACATCATGTTTGTTGCTGCTCTTTCCATAATAGATGAAAATGGAAACAACCTAAATTTCCCTCAACTGATGTATGGATAATGAAAATGTGGTACATTTACACAATGAAGTTCTGTTCAGCAGTAAGGAAAGACAAAATTATGAAATTTCCAGGTAAATGGATGGAACTAGAAACTCTCATACTAAGTGAGTCTCATACAGACTCAGAAAAGCAAGTGACATATGTTCTCCCTCATTTGCGGATCTTAGTACTAATCTATATGTAAGTATATATTGTGATATAAGAGCAGGACCCGGGAAAATGGAAAGGAAACATGGAGGTAAAGGGAAAGAAAGAGCCCAAGAAAGGGGGATAGTAAGAAACAGATGTTACCAAGGGGGAAATGGGGGTATTCAACTGGGAAGGGAAGAGGGAAAGACATACATACAAGGAAACATGGGAGTAAAAGGGAAGGAACTCAAGAGAGGGGGGATAATAGATGGGTATTATCAAGGGGAAAATGGGGACACAAACTGGGGAAGAGGGAGGTTAGACAGAGAGAAAGAGAGAGAGGGGAGAGATAAATAAAGCTTAGGTGGCATAAAAAGTCAGAGACAATGTATTAACTCCCCCCCCCCCCGAAAAATACACGTATACTATCTGAACATGAGTGCATGTGTATTCCTGAGGCTAAGTAATAAGGAACACAGTGAGGCAGGAGAAGAGACTCTCAAAATAACACAAGCTATTGACACAGCTCTTGATTACCTCCCAGAATTTGAAGGTAAGACCCTACTACTGAAGACAGGTCATACTTGTAGCAATGTAACTGACCTGGAAGGCTTCTCCCTGAAAACTAGATCTCATAGTTCTAGAGGATGCTATGCAAGTTGCTAAGGGAGAAAATCAGTCAATGGTCCAACCCAACTCCAAAGCCTAATAACCACAACAGCTGGCACAGAAAACTATCTCTATTGGTGCAGTAGTGGCGGCTTTTATCTAGGGGGTAATCAACAGCTATCTAATTAGACTCAAAATCCTCTCAGTGGGAGGAAACTCATGAATGGCACTGTAAACATAGCCAAATACACATTGCTGGAGAGGTCATAGATCCTAGAGAAAACTTTATCTCACGTCTTTAGATAAATTAAATTTCTTACTGTATCCTAAATATGGATCCTTATGTTTACAGACAAATATACCATATACCACTCATCAAAGAAGCTTTTTGCAACAGATGGTGGCTATTACAGAATTTCACAACTGGTCACACACAGAAAATATACATCTGAGAGATGGCCAGCCCTAAGTGGCAATCTACAGTGGTACCTCTGTAACTAAAGCTAATGGAACATAGTGGAACAGCCGGTAGAAAGAATACTAATATATTCCTCAACTTTCACCACTGAAGCTTCCTCATATGTGAGCACAGTGCACACCGAAAGCCACAACCAAGAGACTGCAGAATGCATGTCCCTGATAGAACTCCTATATTAAACCCCACCTACCCACGGCTCAGGGACCATTGCATATGAGGGGACTAGAAGATTGTAAGGGGGGGAAAGATTGTAAGAGCCAGGGTTGGTGCATGAATATAAGGAAACAGAGGTTTTCTGACCAATAGTAATTTGCTCATATGAATTTGCACCAATGGTGAGAACGTGTACAAGACCCATGATATTCAATCAGACAAAAACCCAGCATAGAACAAGGGAAATGGGCAGCAGGCCCCAACCCTAGCTGAAGAACCACTGGCAACTGATTACTACTGAGTGAGGGAGAGTAGATCTTCCTTAAGGAAGTGACTTTAGAGAGGCTGACTAGGCTCCAGTGGATGAATTTGTACCAAGAGATATCTAGGTACAAATCCTTGACTGGATAGGACTTAACATATATGATAGACTGCTGAAATGCAGGGGGGAGATTGGAGGGTGCTGATGTGGGAGGGGGTCTAGACTTGATTAAGATCTGTTGTATGAAATGCACAAAAACAATAAAATTTTTTAAAAATCTAAATAGATCAACAAACAAGGATGTAGGAGATATAAGGACTCAACAAAGAAAAGCTCAAGTCTGGAACTCACAGCAGAATTCTAGCAGAACTTTAAGGGACTAACACCAATATCCTTAAACTACTGCACACAGTAGAAAAAGAAGGAAAGTTTCCATACTCATTTAATGATGTTGAGATTACACTGATTTCAAAACTAGAGGACATTAACAATGGTAGCAAAATAAAGTGATAAACTTGATTGAATGTAAACACAAAAATCATAAATAAAATACCTTCAGACCAAACTGAACAGCATATTAAAATGATCACACACCATAATCAACTTGGTTTCATTCCAGGTGTACAACAGTGGCTAGGTAAACATAATACCACACATAAATACAATCAAAGGCAAACATTAGAGAATCAGCTCAACAGGTACAGAATAAACACGATAAAAACTCAACAACTTTTCATGACAAAAGTACTGAGTAAACTTAAGCATTGATGGGTCATAGCTCAACATAGTAAAGGTTGTATATAACAGACTACTGGTCAATATTCCAAGAAATGGGAAAAATTAATTTAAAAACAGAAGCAAGACAAATGTACTTACTGTCATCATACTTGATAAATACAGTTCTTCAAATTTTAGCCACAGCCACTAGGCAAGAATAATAAATAAAAACAACAAAAATAGGATAGGAGAAATTCCAATTATTACTCTTACAAGATACAAGATATAAGATTTATACAAGATATGAGTCTATACTTTAAAAATACTAACAATTCCACCAAGGTTATTTAGAATATATAAAGAATTCAACATACTAACAGATACAAAATCAGCATACAAAAATCAATAATTTCACAAGAAGACAAGAAGAATATTTACTGAAAAAGACATCAATAAGCAATCTCCTTTACAATAGCCTTAAAAATACCTAGGAACAAACCTAACTGATGAGTCAAATATCTCCACAATGAAAATTATGAAACACTAAAGGGAAAAAACACTAAATGTTAGAAAGGCCTCCCATGCTCATGAATAGAGGGAATTTACATTTCAAAATGGTCTACTATGAAAACCAACCAATAGATGAAATGCATTTTCATTAATATAATAATTATATTTCTTACTAAAATAGAAAAAAATCCTAAGATTCACCTGGAAACACAAAAGACTCTGAGTAGTTGCATCATTAGTTACACAAAACTCTGAGTAGTAGCATTAGGTACCTCTCTCCCTGCTGTGACCAAATACCCGACAAAAAGCAAACTTAAGGCATGAAAGACTTATTTTAGCTCACAGTTTGAGGGTACACAGTCTATCATGGTGGCAAAGTCATGGCAGTAGACACTTAAGGCAGTTTGTCACATCACAACCACAGGAAGCAGAAAGAGATGAAAACTGGTGCTTGGCTAGCTTTCTCCTTTTTATGCAGTCCAGGACCTAACCACAACATGGTGCAACCCACATTTAGAGTGAGTCTTCCCACCTTAATTAACCTAGTTAGAAAAGCCCTCATAGACATACATGAAGGTATATTTCCACAGTTATTTTAAGTCCTGTCAAGCTAACAATATTAATCAACACACTAGCCAAATTTTTCTGAGCAAAAAGTATATCCAGAATATACTGCAAACCATAACAAAAACAGCATGGCACTGGCATGAAAGTGGATGTCTGGATTCATGGAATAGAGGGGACTGCCAAGAAATGAACTGATTCTTAACAAAAGCAATAAATATACAGAGTGGAAAACAACAGCAACAAAAAAGAGCTTTTCTGATAGATAGTGCTAAGAAAACTGGCTATCCACATACAGAAAATAGAAGCTAGATTCCTGTCTCTCACCCTATACAAAAATCAGTTCAAATTGGATTAAATGTAAGCCCTGAAACTTTGAAATTGCTCAGTGCAAACAGGGAAAACAAACAGGCACAGGCAATGGTTTCCTGAAAAAGACTCCAACATCTCAGGGAGTAGTAGTGAGACTTGAAAAAGGGATTATATCAAATTAAAAAGTGGAGACAGCCTACAGAATGGGGGAAAATCTTTGCCAACTGTTCATATCATGAAATATTAATATAGATAATATACAGAGAGAACTTAAAAATCCTAGCAACCAAAGAACAAATAACCCAGTCAATAAATAGGAAATTGAACTGAAAAGACACTTCTCAAAAGAAGTACAAACCTAGAGGGAAAAGTGGTACCCTAGAAACCCTATGAGAAATGCACATAGAGTGTCTGAACATTAATGCCTATATATACCTGGGAGCTTTTAGACAGGGAATGCAGTGCCAGAAAGAAGAGACCTCCCTTAGAGTGGCAAACATTCTATACAGCACTCAACAAAGAAGCTTCTTTTTGCAGCAGATGGAGGCTACTGCAGAGTTGCACATCTGGTCAGGCAAGAGAACATATGCCTGGGAGATGCCCAGTACTAGGTGACACATCTGCAGTTGAATCTCTATAATTAAGGCTCATGGAACATAGAGGAATAAGGGGTAGAGAGAGGGCTAATGCCTAAACTCTCAACAGTGAGGCTTCCTTGTACATCGAAGTGCAATGTACACAGAAGGCCACAAGTGGCCAAATTTTGGAGAATAAGAGACTGCAGAGTGTAGGATGGGACTCCTATATGGAGCCTCACACGCCCACGGCTCAGAGATCATTGTGGAAAAGGAGGCAGGAAGATTGAAAGAGCCAGGACTAGTTCATGAACATAGGGAGGTGTAGGCTTCCAGGTCACTGGAGGCTTGCTCATGTACGAGTCTGTGGCAGCAGTGGTGTGGAATGTGGGACCATGTCAGCTCAATTAAACAAGTGCTCGAAGTGGAGATGAAAATAGGTGGCAGGCCAGCACTAGATTGAGAACTATTTGAGACTGACTGGTGTTGGGTGAGGGAGAGTATGACTTACATATGACCACTGGGTGGGCTGACTAGACTCCAGTGGACACATTTACAATGAAGGACATTTGGGTACAGAACCTGAATGAATAGGACTCAGCATGTATGGCAGAGTGGATAGGGTTGGGTCGGGGAATAAGGAGAGGCATGCATGGGGAAAGGGGTCTGGATCTGAGTGGGAAATGTATGACATTTAGAAAGCTCAATACAAAAAACATAATGTAATGGTCAAACACACACACACAAGGAGTACAAATGGCCAATAAATACATGAAAAAAAATGTTCAACATTTTCAGTCATCAGGGAATTGCAAATCAAAACCATGCTGCAATTCTATCTCATCTGTCAGAAAGAGTATCATCATGAAAACAGATGACAAGTGCTTTGGAGGATGAACAAAGGGAGGATGGCTTCTATATTATGAATGGAAATGGGAATTAGAGCAGCCACTGTGGAAATCAGTATGGAGGATCCTCAAAAGACTAAAAACAGAGCTACCTATGACTAAGTTTTCCAAGTTTGATATATATATGTATATTTTTCATTGTACATTCATGCTTATTGCAGTAATACCAGCAACAGCCAAGTAATGGAATCAGCCTAGATACACATCCACAAATGAATGGATAAAGAAAGCCTGGTATGTAAGCAAACTGAACATTATGAACCATAACAAATAATGAAATTCTGTCATTTGCAAGAAAATGGATGGAACTAGAGGCTGTCATGTTAAGGATAATAAGCCAGGCACAGAAAGACAAGTATTACATGTGTTCTCTCATATGTGAAACCTGGAATGACAATAATTATGATAATAATGATGCGATGATAATAAAACATGATGTGAAAAAGTACAGGGATTAACACAGAGGGAGGGAAGAGTAGTGGATGGTGGATGAGAGAGGAAAGGATAAGAGGATGTTTAGGAGGATGACTATTGCTCAAAACACAATATGTAACTGTAATTAGAGATGTTCAGTGAAGCCCATTAAGATGTACAATTAGGGGCTGGAGAGATGACTCAGCAGTTAAGAACACAGGCTGCACTTGCAGGGGACCTGGGTTTGGTTCCCAGCACCCACATGGCTACTGACAACCATCCATAACTCCAGTTCCAATGGATCCAATGCCCTCTTCTGACCTCTGCAAACATTGCATGCACGTGGTGCACTTACATACACGTGAGTGAAACAGTCATACACATAAAATAAAAGTAATTTTTTAAAAGTTTAAAAGATGTACAACTAATATGCATTAATTATAATTAAAAATTCCTCAGTCACAGCACAGAAAGAAAATTTGATAAAATGGCTTTATGGCAATTTTAAGTCTCTGCTTATCACAATATAGCATTAAGAAAATAGAATATAAGGGCTGGCAAACGGCCCAGGGTATAAAGACGTCTCAGAAACCTGACAATCTGTTTGATCCCTAGAACTCACATACAGGTGAAAGGAGAGAACTGAGTCCACAAAATTGTCTTCTGGCCTCCACATGCATGCCATAGCACATAAACTCACACAGAAACATGTCATAAGCACACACAATGATGATGACAATAATATAAATGTTTAAAAAGAAAACAGTTGATAAGTAGATAAGCCACAGATCCTGTGACAAGAACCTTAGTCAAAAAATCAACAGTAAAAATATTTGCCAATCCAATTACAAAAAACATGCCAATCATGAACAAACACATGAAAAGGTGCTCAGTAATATATACAGGTACTTAGTGAACTGCAAACTCGAACAACAATGAAATGATCCTCAATTCTACTAGAATGGTTGAAATCTAAATCCCTGACCACATCAGATGTTGAAAGTATATAAACCAATGGGGACTCACTGATCATTGCTAGGAGAATGAAAATGTTCGGCTACGAACAGTATTTTACAAGACTAAACATTGTCTTACACATTCAAGCAAACAAACTTGTAGGTATTTATTCAAGAACTTACATCCATATAACAATATTCGTAACTACGCAATGTTCAAGCAACAAACAAGTCCATCCCTAAATGAACGGACAAGCAAACTGGTCCATTTATACAACAGAATACAATGCACGGTTTTCAAAATGAGCTATACTGTCTTGCAAAAACACGGAGGAAGTTAAAATGTCTATTCCTGGGTGGAACAAATTAATCTGAAAAGTCTATACATGATTATAATTATCTGACAATCTAGAAAAGGCAAAAGTTAATACAGCAAAAACGTTGGTGTTTTCCAGGAGCTTGAGTGTGGGAAGATGAGTGGGTGAGCACCCCAGGTTTTAGAACAATGAAGTTGTTCTGCGTGAGATTGTAATTGCTCATTGACATCTTCATTTGACAAAACTCATAGAATTGTGAAGCAAAGAATGAACTCTAATGTAAACTTTGCACTTCGGCTAAATAATACATTAGTAATATGTCAGAATTGGATAAGCGATGCTAACAAATTAGTACTCCAAAGCCAGACGTTTGTAAGGGAAACTGGGAAGGAAGGGAAGAGTAGATGAGAGCTCAGTGCGGATCAATTTTTGTATAAACTAATGCCTATGGAATAGTGTGCTAATTATTTTTTTAAAATTGTAAGTCAGACATAGTGAATTAAAATAAGTATATTTTTATAGAAATTATCATTCTAGGTACTAAAAAGAATTAAGTGTTAATCACATTCTTTATTGAGGTAGCTGTCTTCATCAGAACCCATCTGATGATGTACAGATCACCAGCAGGGCACATTTTTTTTTTTTTTACTGAAAATATTTATTTACATTTGTGTGTAACTTATATTGCAGCATTCTTACCAGTGAATAGTATCTTACAATCTCAAATCATAACATTCTATTTATCACCTAATCTAATCATCTAAAACATTCTATTTTTCATCTAATCATCTCAAAGGCCTTCAAAAATAGAAGCAGTCAAAATAGTCAAATAACAATATACAAATAGCACAAATCAGTTGAATTTATTTAGAATGGAATTTGTGATTTCTGACTTCCAGGCACAGAAGATCAAGGTTTCTTTGACCACTATATACTAAAATATTGAAATGGAATAATGTAGATATACTAGGTAAACATGTTCAGAACATCTTGAACATTATTTGCCAGGTTCTTCAAGAACAAAAAAAAGAACTAGTTGGATGCACATATGTATTTGAGGTTATTCATGCTAATGAAGGCTTACACGTCCCAAGATCTGTAAGCTAGTCAGTAACCTAGAGACTAGAGAGTCAATGGTGGAACTCCAGTCTGAAATCTTCAAAGCTGAGGGCCAAGGGTACAGCTGCAGTCCAGTGTTGACAGAAAGAACTAATGCCTCAGCTAAGTCAGTCAGGTACAAAGAATTCAGTTCCTGTTTAACTGGGTGAGAGTCAGTGCTAATGATCTGGTGACGACTGCCTGCATCAGATAAGGCAATCTCTTTTATACAGTCAACCAACTTAAAAATTAATTTTAAGCTTAATTTTTAAATCTCTCAGAGAAACACTCAAAATGCTGTTTGACTGAGTATCTGAGCACTGTAGACAAGTTGACATGTAAAGTTAATCATTACAAGGCCCTTCAACGGAAGACAACTATACATCAAATGTACCAGAGATGTCTATTCTTGACATCTGGAAAAAGATTTTCATTGTACTTATTCAACACATATGTATTGATCATCATGCCAGGCTCTAGGCTGAAATAAAAACAGTATCGAGTGAAGCATGATAAATGTCCGTGGGCTCAGTTGCATTTGATCTGATTCAATGAAGAACACTATCCTGCACTTGCTGAATGTTGAATAGTTACATGATTTGGGGGAGGCAATGCTGAGGAGCAAACTCAAATGCCAAGTATGCTAGGAATGTGGCCCGCTGTTGAATCAAATTTCCAGCCTTCATGAAGTAAAAACCAAGAAAGACTTCCAAATAACATTGACTGACATCTACAGATACCCAAGGCTTATGCAGTGCTATAGCATGATTCTAATCCTGAGACCGCTTTGGGAGGAGAGTAGCAATTCACTGTCTTTAATTGCCTATATTAACCTGGAGGCCACCAAGAATTGGGTCTTCCTTCTGCAGCACATCTGTGTTTGGTGGACTCCCTGTAACAGCTGAGAGCCACTCTGTGCTAGTTCCCTGTCCTCTGAGAAGAGGCGTTCTGTACTCCAGTGCCTCCCCAGCATTCTCACACCATCCCTCATTCCCAACCCCATGAATTAAGCAGCTTTCAGCATATACCACATCCTCAAGTCACTAGACTATCATACCTCATAAGCCTTTGTTTTTCTAGAGAGTTGTATGAGTCTTAGTGGCATATTATGAAAAGGAAGGAAGGAATGAAAATTTAAAGTAAGTTAGCTTCTTTCCCTTATGCTTTGACTCTCACAAGTGAAAGAGGTTATGGGAGTCCCATTCAGTTCTGAGCTGAGTTCTCCTTCCTCCAATTCTTATCCCCTGTTCACATGTCCCCCAGCATCTTAGCCAACCACCTTTAAACTCTTTCGGAAAACCCTAGCATTTTCACAGGAGTATGCTTCCCATCCTACGTCCTTTCGTAGTTTTCTGGCTATTGGGGCATCAGGGCACCAATCACATGAAGCAGAGCACATGCCCAGCCAGCATGAAGTTACAATGAGAGTGAGACATACCTCTAGTGTGAGTTTCCTAGTAGAACTGTGTGCCTACTGTTTCCCATTCTGAGAAATTACAGTGGGCACCTACTAAACAAACTAGAATTTGCTCTGTACATTTTCTACTGCAGTTGTCAGGGATAATCAGATGGAGAGTGGTACAGAATGCCATTTCAAAGGACAGAGTGTGTAGGTGCTAATTTTGCAAATGAAAAGTGTGCTTTGCTTAGCATTGCTTTTCATTTACCTCTTCATGCAAATGTCATTCAAATTTGCATTTTAATAATACTACAGACTATTTTTGTGAGGATATTAAAAGAACACCTATCCATAAGCTACAGATAGATGATATATTTTGGCTGCTATTATTTGAGTTCAAGGTATCTACAGGGTGTGTCTTATAAGGACCCCTGCCTTTTTGTTGAATATGCAAACCTAGAGTCTTTTTCTATGTATCCTAATCTCATTTTTGAATGACACTGGCCAGACTGCATTTGGCCAGTGCATTGCATTCCAATGGCCTTTTTAAAATTAGCTTTTGAAAAGTGCTATTACCAAATACAATCACATTCTAAGTCCCTGGAGTTAGAGCCTCAAGAATAAGAATTTGGAGGGAGTAGGGTTGAGTACATTAAAACAATACAAAATGAGTTATAATTCAAAGTAATGCATCCAACACACTAGACTTGTCATTGCATTCACGTACTATTAGTGCACAACTCCTTAATACATCTTAAAAATCTATCTTTCCATTTCTTTTTTAAAAATAATTTTTTATTGATTACAAAATTTCATGTAATATATTTTGATCACATTCAGACCCCTTCCCACTTCTCTGGCCTCTCCCCTCCACCACCCTGCCCCCAGATTTCTTGTCTTCTCTTATTATCTCTCCTTTTTTTAATTTAATTTTTGTTTTTCAAATGCCTATCAATTCTAATCTGTGCCTCCCAAGTGCTCTTGGATATGGATCTATGCCCTGGAGTCTGGTTACCAAGTGTCACATCATCAAGGAAAACTGACTCCCCTCCCAGCATCCGTCAGTTGTCAATAGATATCAACTAAACCTGGGGCTTCCTGCCCACCTCCCCCATCCCTGCTGAGTCACTATCTGACTTGGTTTTGTGCATGCTGTCATAAGTGCTGTGGGCTCATATGTGCAATAACCCTGTTGTTTCTAATTCATGGAAGCATATCTTCTTTTTTAGATGTATGATTTTCTGTATTTAGCAATATCTATCTTGTAGTTAAGAATGACTTTCAGGGGCTAGAGAGATGAATGAGTCTTTAAGACTGCTTACTGCTCTTGTAGATAACTCATTTGATTCTCAGCACACCCATCACTCAAGTGGCTCAGAATGGCCTGTCATTGCAGCTCCAGGGGGATCTTATGCATATGGTCTTCACAGGTACCTGCACTCATGCACATACCCATAAACACACATACCCAAAAGTTAAAATAATAAAATCTTAAGAAAAGAATGACTTTTGGATTTTTCTGAAATGAAAACCGGTTTAACTCACTTGTCTCTGTATCAATTGGAAAGAAAATATTTGACAACAAGTATCAGATCAATTCAACCAAGGTTATCTTAAATAATAATGGTAGTTCTCCTCTAGAACCTGAAGTCTGCAGATAGACAAACATGGCCAGTGATCTTTCTAATGTCCCACTTTTGCATATTGGTTTTTACATCATGCTTATTCCCACATGGTGGCCAGGTGGTTGCTGCATCACCGTCCTCATTTCAAACTAAAACAAAAAGGAGTGGGGTGGGGCAGAGGCAGCAGAATGAAAGAATGAAACATTTTTCCTGAAATCACAGATGGTTTTTTTCATTTGTGGAAACTGTATTAAATAGCAACTCTTCACTGCCAAGAATTCTTGGAGAACAAAGAAGTATTTTCAGTTGGGCAGACTGATAGAAGTTTCTGTTACTGAGAAGCAGGAGAGACTGAGGACTGGTTGGGGGCTGCCAGAGTTGTATTCTCTCACAGCGCGCACCTTCTTTCCACAGCCTTCTCTTTGCAAGTATCCCACTGTCTGAATCCAGCTTCTCCAACTTAGAAGACCGAGAGTTTCTATGCGCGTATAGAGACTTTAGATCAGGAAACGAAAGGATATCACAAAATTTATCTTTGATGAAGAACACTCAAAGACGCTTTGATTTTTAGGAACAGTGACAGGGGAGCAGTGTCACTGTCCTGAGCTCTGGGCTCCACTCCCAGTGGTGGCCTATCAGGATCAGTGCTGGAGTCGTGAACAGTTTGACTTACTCATCATTGCTTGCTCTACAGCTCAACTCTTGACTTGTAGAATAACCTAGATATGCTGTAAGGGACATAATTTTACATATTTGTTTTCCATTTAAACTACTTAGAGCGAGTTGTGCTTTTTCCTAGAAACCACAACAGATAAACTGATGCTAGGAGAATTAAACAGAAGAATCTCCTGAACTGAAGTTATTTTCTACAGCACTCCCAACCACAGATATTGTTCCTTTCCTTTCAGCAGGAATCACACTCATTGCAGTACATTATACATGTAAAGCATATGGAAAATATGAGTGTATAAGACACTTGGGCAGCAGCTGCTCTCTGAGTCTCCATTTTCTTTCACAGTCTGACATGGCCTTGAGAAAAATTTACCGGTGAATAAAATGAATGGGAAAGAATATTTTTCCTCTTTGTCCTGGAGGAAATTTAAGAAAGATGTAGATTTATTTAAGGGCAGAACGGTATGAAAGAAATTCTAAATTACATAATTTATTCCGTAGAAAGTAGAGGATATAAAATGAATCTGGTACTTCATGGCTTGGAATGATCATGACATGCATCCATTGTTGACTTGTAAGAGTGAGACCACTGAGGACAAGTCAGCCTTCGGGTTGCAACAGCATAAGGTTTATTTGATACACAGGTACCTGTGGGCACAAAGTCTCCTCGGAGGACTTGCGCACCTACAGGCTGGGGTTTGGCACTTTTATAGAGCAGAAGCAGGGTACAGAAGCAGAAGCGCGGTTATTGGTTAATTCAAAAACACACAGAGTAATTTCAAAAGCACACAGAAATATGGGGTAAGGGTCGGGGCTAAGGGGAAGTGGGATTGCTAAATGGGAGGTGACCTCAGGGACACAGAGGTTTTTCTCCTGATTTCCTGGTATCGAGCCCCAGGGATTGCCAGATGCAGATGGCTTGACCACTACGT
>NW_008357993.1:1502695-1507670 GCF_000622305.1 Nannospalax galili | reverse complement strand
GAAGTGGGATTGCTAAATGGGAGGTGACCTCAGGGACACAGAGGTTTTTCTCCTGATTTCCTGGTATCGAGCCCCGGGGATTGCCAGATGCAGATGGCTTGACCACTACGTCCTGTTTTTCTGATAAGCTAGTTTCTCAATGCTTGACTTCTTGTCAGGCATTCCTATCAGGTGGCCTCATGGCGCCTAGGTTTTTTCAGACTGTGGCTCAATAAGACCAAGACAGCACTGAAATGTCATCTTGCTGAGCACTGGAGGCCACGTTGGCAGTTTTTTAAAAAATATTTTCTCTTCTTTACATGCTTTTCTATGATCTTTATTATTACTTTTTATATTATTTGTAAATTTCTCTGATGGCTGACTTTCAGAAGTTTGAACGTAGTATTGAGAATAAAATGGATTTTTGGAGTCAGATCTACTTTAAAATCCTGCTTGCACACTTCACTGCTCCTGCATCCTTAAGAAAGTTATTTGAACTCTCTGTATGTGGTTTGCAAGCATTTTGTTGAGAATTTTTGCATCTATGTTCATTAAGGATATGGGTCTATACTTTTCATTTTTGGTTGTGTCTTTACCTGGTTTGGGTAGTAGAGTGATGCTGGCTTCATAGAAGGAATTTGGGAGTTCTTCTGTTTCTATCATTTTGAATAGTTTAAGGAGTATTGTTTAGAGGTCATCTTTAAATATCTGGTAGAATTCTGTTGTGAATCCATCTGGGCCTGGGCTTTTTTTAGTTGGGAGGTTTTGTGTTGTTGTTTTGATTTCCTTATATGTTATGTGTCTGTTTAAACTGTTGATCGGTTCTTGTTTTAACTTTAGTGGTTCCCATGATTTTGAATACCCATCCATTTCTTTTAGGGTTTCAAATTTAATAGAGTATAGGTTTTTAAAGGATTCCCTTATAATGTTCTGGATCTTTTGGGTATCTGTTGTGATGTTTCCCTTTTCATCTCTGATTTTGTTGATTTGGGTTTGCTCTTTCTTTCTTTTGGTTAAATGGGCTAAGGGTCTACCTATCTTGTTTAGCTTTTCAAAGAACCAGCTCTTAGATTCATCGATTCTTTGTATTGTTTTCTTTGTTTCTATTTCATTAGTTTCTGCTCTGCGTTTTGTTATTTCTTCTCTTCTGCTGCGTTTGGGTTTCATTTGTTCTTGCCTTTCCAGAGTTTTGAGTTGCAATTGTCAAGTCATTTATTTGTGCTTTTTCTCATTTTTTAATGTAGGCACTTAAAGCTATAAACTTCCCTGTCTGTCAGGACTGCTTTTAAAGTGTCCTAGAGGTTTTGTTGTGTTGTGTTGTATTCTCCTTTTTGTTGAATTCCAGGAAAACTTTTATTCTTTCTTAATTTCTCCTTTGACCCACTCATCATTCAGGAGTGTGTTGTTTAATCTCCATGAGTTCATGTAGTGACTAGGGATTCTTCCAGTGTTGATTTTAAGTCTTATTGCATTGTGGTCTGATAGAATGCATGGATTTTCAATTTTTTTTTTTGTATTTGTTGTGGTTTGTTTTATGTCCCAGTATGTGGCAAGTTTTTGAGAAAGTTCTATGGGGTGCTGAATAGAAAGTATATTCTTTGGTGCCTAGGTGGAATATTTGGAAGATGGCTGTTGGGCCCAATTTGATGTATGGTATCACTTAATTCAGATGTCTCTGTTTTTTCTTTGTCCAGTTGACCTGTCTAATGGAGACAGTGGAGTACTGAAGTCCCCTACTGTTATTGAGTTGAGGTTAATCTGTGTCTTAAAGTCCTGTAATGTTGTTTTTATGAATTTGGGTGCACCTGAATTTGGTGCATATAGGTTCATGATTATAATATCTTCTTGGTTAACTTGTTCCCTTAGTCAAAATATTACTTTGATCTTTATCTTTTCTGATTAGTTTTAGTTTGAAGCCTATTTTGTCAGATATTAGAATTGCAACCTCTGCTTGTTTCTTAGTGCCATTTGCCCTGAAATATTATTTTCCATTCTTTCACCTTAAGGTAGTGCCTCTTGTTGAAGGTGAGATGGGTTTCTTGCACACAAAAGATAGACTTTGTTTCTTAATCCATTCAACCAGCTTGTGTCTTTCGACTGGGGAGTTCAGCCCATTGATATTTAAAATTATAATTGAAAGAAGTGTATTTGTTGTCATCGTTTTGATTACTGTTTGCATTCTTTGTCTAATTTTGTGTTTCCACAATTATACCTTCATTTAGTTTCTTTCTGTTGCCCTTGGGGTATAGTTGTTCCTTTCTTCTTTGAATTGTTTCAAGTATTCTTTGAAGGGTAGGTTTCATGGACATGTATTCTTTCAGCCTATTTGTGTCATGGAAGATTGTTCTTTCCCCTTCAACTATAATAGACATTTTTGCTGAGTAAAGTATTCTTGGTTGGCATCTATGGTTATTTAAAGCTGGAAATACTTTGGTCCAGGCTCTTCTGACTTTCATAGTTTGCATTGATAAGTCAGTTGTAATTCTGATGGGTTTTCCTTTATATTTGAGTTGTTGTCTTTCTTTTTCAGCTTTCAGTATTCTCTCTTTGTTCTATACATTTATTGTTTTTACTATGATATGCTGTCGGGAGTCTCTTTTCTAGTCCTGTCTATTTGGTGTTCTATGTGGCTCATGTATTCATATGGTGATGTCCTTCCTTAATTTTAGGACGTTCTCTTCTACAATCCCGTTTAAGATCTGATCAACACCTTTAACCTGAAAATTTTCTCCTTCCTCTACACCTATGATATGTAGATTTGGGCTTTTCATGGTATCCCACATCTCCTGCATATATCATTCCTGTCTTGACTTTGAACCCCTCCTAGCTGAAATGGAAATAGTCTTATTAACAAGTGGACATTTTACAAATGATAAGAAAATGCATGTTAGCTTGTGCATAGTAGATTCTCGATAAATGGCAGCTGACGTAGGAAAGTGAGCCTTAATCACTTTACAACTCCCAGTATTTTATAGAATTATTTGCTTCACCAGCAACCTACTTGTTTGAATGAATTCCCTTTCTGTTGATAATTTATTTGCTTTTTATTTCAATGCAATTAATTCCTGTGGATGTTGCCAGTACTACTAAAACTGAGACTCTCTTTTTGCCTTCAAGCTTCTTTCATTTCTGTTTTTCTTTCTCCAATTACAGCAATTTCTTCATTCCCCAGTTGCAGAAAAATTCCATTCATACATGCAGCTCATGAGTCAGTACTACTGCGATTTTGGAAATCATACAGCCATTTTACCTTTAGTATCTCCAAATGGGCTTTTGATTTGGTATTCTTAAGTAAAGAGTTGTGGAGTTTTTGTTTTTTGTTTTTTGTTTTTTTATGTTCCATTTGCCTCTGTGGTTAGAGAGGTCAGTGGGGCAACACTATTGTAAATGTATTTTGATGACTTATGAGAATAGCAACAGTGCCACCTCTTCCAATTTACTATTGAATTTCGTACTAGCCAAACAAAGAAAAACAAAACACAGAGCAATGAAATCAAGATTGTCATTCTAATTATTGCCAGAAACATGAGGCTTTCCCATATAGGAAATGTCATGCAGTGTCATTGACTATCAATGAAATTGAGAAAACTAGGCACCACAAGCCCACATATTTAAAATTGTCAGCCAGAAGTCAGAACCAGCCTTATCTAAAAGCTGCAGGACAGGCAGGCGCCGGTCAAGCTTCAAGGATCAAGCCGTAAACAAGTCTTACGGGCAGAACATCTGACCACCCTCAGGGCCCGATACCAGGAAATCAGTGGTCTCATCTGTGTCCCTGAGGTCACCTCCCATTTAGCAATCCCACTTCCCCTTAGCCCTGGCCCTTACCCCATATTTCTGTATGCTTTTGAAATTACTCTGTGTGTTTTTGAATTAACCAATAACCGCGCTTCTGCTTCTGTACCCTGCTTCTGCTCTATAAAAGTGCCAAACCCCAGCCTATAGGTGTGCAAGTCCTCCGAGGAGACTTTGTGCCCACATGTACCTGTGTATCAAATAAACCTCATGCTGTTGCAACCCGAAGGCTGACTTGTCCTCAGTGGTCTCACTCTTACATTTGGAGGCCCTAGCAAGATCAGCCGGAACCACCAGGACAACTCCAGTCCCTTCGGGGAGGTGAGTTGGCCGGCCAACCTCAGTGTTGTCTCTGTGTCTTGCGTTGTCTGTCTTTTGTCTGTCTTGTCTGATCCTGTTAGGCAGCGTCTGTAGAATTTGGAATCTGAGATCTCGTCTGTACTTTTGGACAGTGCAAGAGCAAGACGACGGTCTTTGAGCTTTGCCTGTCGGCCTGGGGGACGCCCCAGGGTCTGTGAGAACCACATCCGTAGAACTTTTTGTTCATTTGTATTCGTGGATCTCGTCCGGGCAAGGGACGTGGAATCCCCTTGTCGGACGTCTGGACAAGGGACGTGGAATCCCCTTGTCACCTGACCGAGCTGCACATCTGAGTAAATTGTTTTTCTGTGTGTATTCTGTGTATTTGTGTTGGTCGCGACCGCATCCCAATGGTCTGGGGTGCCCGGTATTTTGGAGCTCAATATACATCTGAAGGATACGTATCCCTGAGACGCGGAGCACCAACCCCGCCATCTGATTTTATACTTTCACTTTTTCTCCAGAGCCACGCTAAGCGATACCTTGCCGCCGGCTGTCTGTTTTTATTATCTCTACTGTTTGTTTGTCTCTTTATAATTCTAGAAAGTCCTAAAATGGGACAGCAACTAACCACCCCTTTGAGCCTGACCCTAGATCACTGGAAAGAAGTCAAGAGCAGAGCCCACAACCAATCAGTGGAGATCAAGAAGAATAGATGGATAACTTTTTGTTCCTCCGAGTGGCCCATGTTCAATGTTGGTTGGCCTCGGGATGGGACTTTTGATTCTGATGTTATTTTGCAGGTTAAAGCTAAGATCTTCTCTCCTGGATCAATGGGACATCCAGACCAGGTGCCTTATATAGTCACTTGGGAAAACCTCTCCCTTGAACCTTCATCTTG
>NW_008357993.1:1498944-1501362 GCF_000622305.1 Nannospalax galili | reverse complement strand
AGCCAAGATCCTCCAGCTCGATTAGGGAAGTTGGGGCCAGGAACCCCCACCTGAGCCCAGGGTAACTCTTCGTGTGGGGGGAAAGTCAGTCACCTTCATGGTAGATACTGGGGCGCAACATTCCGTCCTTACCCAGACGACTGGCCCGCTTAGTAAGAAAACAATATGGGTAGAAGGAGCTACTGGAGCCAAGCGCTACTGCTGGACTACAAACAGGGAGGTTCAGCTTGCTTCAGGAACGGTGACTCATACCTTCCTGCATGTACCAGATTGCCCCTACCCCCTGCTAGGACGGGACCTTTTAACCAAGCTTGGAGCACACATCTATTTTGAAAATAAGGGAGCCAAGATTACTGATTCTAAAGGAGCACCTATACAAGTGCTCACCCTTAAATTAGAAGATGAATATAGACTGCATCATGATCCCCATCCTGTCCAAACAGGCATAGATCAGTGGCTGGCCAAGTACCCAGACGCTTGGGCGGAGACAGGGGGAATGGGATTAGCTACACATCAGCCACCCCTAATTATTGAACTGAAAGCCACCGCGACACCAGTGGCTGTTAAGCAATATCCTATGACGACTGAAGCCCGCCAAGGAATTAGACCACATATTAAAAGACTGCTAGAGCAAGGAATATTAACCCCCTGCCGGTCAGCCTGGAACACTCCTCTGTTGCCTGTTAAGAAACCTGGAAGTGGGGATTACAGACCAGTACAGGATTTAAGGGAAATCAACAAGCGGGTAGAAGATATCCACCCCACGGTCCCGAATCCTTATAACCTGCTGAGCACCTTGTCTCCTAGCCACATTTGGTACACCGTACTGGACTTAAAAGATGCCTTCTTCTGTCTGAAGCTGCACCATCAGAGTCAGCCCTTGTTTGCCTTTGAATGGAAGGACTCCGACCTGGGAATTTCCGGACAGCTTACTTGGACACGGCTGCCTCAGGGGTTTAAGAACAGCCCCACCCTCTTTGATGAGGCCCTGCACCAAGATCTGACTGCCTTCAAAACCCTCCACCCCCACCTGATTCTGTTACAATATGTAGATGACATCTTGCTGGCGGCAGAAACACAGGAGAAGTGCCTAGCAGGTATGGAGGCTCTTTTACAAGAATTGGGACAGATGGGATACAGAGCCTCAGCAAAGAAGGCCCAGCTCTGTCAGAAAGAGGTAACCTACCTGGGATACCGGCTAAGCGGAGGACAAAGATGGCTGACATCAGCTCACCAGGAGACCATCTTGGGCATCCCAGCACCTTGTGATCACAGACAGGTGAGAGAATTTCTGGGGACTGCCGGGTTTTGCCGCCTATGGATTCCAGGATTCGCAGAAATGGCGGCCCCCCTGTATCTCCTGACCAAGACAGACGGACCCTTCATCTGGGAGGACCACCACCAACAAGCCTTCGACCACATAAAGAAGGCCTTGTTGGAAGCTCCGGCTCTTGGCCTGCCTGATCTGACAAAGCCATTTGAGCTGTACGTTGATGAAAAGCTGGGGTACGCGAAAGGGGTCCTGACTCAAAAATTGGGGCCATGGAGACGCCCCGTAGCCTACTTGTCAAAGAAACTAGACCCAGTGGCTGCCGGCTGGCCCCCTTGTCTGAGAATGGTGGCAGCCCTGGCAGTCCTGGTCAAAGATGCCTTTAAGTTAACTCTGGGTCAGCCTCTTTGCGTTCGGGCCCCCCACGCTCTTGAGTCTCTCATCAGACAGCCCCCGGATCGGTGGCTCTCGAATGCCCAGATGACTCATTACCAGGCTTTGCTCCTGGACACTGACCGCATCCAGTTCGGACCCCCCGTCGCTCTCAATCCTGCAACCCTGCTGCCCACCACAGAAGAACCTGACCCACAGGATGACCATGACTGTCATCGGGTTCTGGCCGAGATTTTCGGCACCCGACCAGACCTAAGCGATAAGCCACTGGAGAAGGCAGATCACACTTGGTATACAGACGGGAGCAGCTTCCTTGAAGGGGGACAACGCCGGGCTGGAGCCGCAGTCACCTCAGACAGCAAGGTAATATGGGCCGAGCCCTTACCAGAAGGAACGTCCGCACAGAAGGCCGAACTGATAGCTCTGACACAGGCCCTGCGGCTGGCAGAAGGTAAGAAGCTGAATGTGTACACTGACAGCCGGTACGCCTTCGCCACTGCACACATCCACGGAGAAATTTACAAAAGAAGGGGGCTTCTCACATCAGGAGGGAAGGAAATAAAGAACAAAGCAGAAATCTTGGCACTATTAGAGGCTTTGTTTTTACCAAAAGAACTCAGCATAATGCACTGTCCAGGTCACCAGAAAGGAAATCACCCTGAGGCGAGGGGAAACCGCCTAGCCGACCAGACGGCCAAGGACATTGCCTCCAAGAGTCAGGTTCTGACTATGCAAATGGACCCTGAACGCCAGAG
>NW_008357993.1:1487168-1495999 GCF_000622305.1 Nannospalax galili | reverse complement strand
ACGTAGTGGTCAAGCCATCTGCATCTGGCAATCCCTGGGGCTCGATACCAGGAAATCAGGAGAAGAACCTCTGTGTCCCTGAGGTCACCTCCCATTTAGCAATCCCACTTCCCCTTAGCCCCGACCCTTACCCCATATTTCTGTGTGCTTTTGAAATTACTCTGTGTGTTTTTGAATTAACCAATAACCGCGCTTCTGCTTCTGTACCCTGCTTCTGCTCTATAAAAGTGCCAAACCCCAGCCTGTAGGTGCACAAGTCCTCCGAGGAGACTTTGTGCCCACAGGTACCTGTGTATCAAATAAACCTCATGCTGTTGCAACCCGAAGGCTGACTTGTCCTCAGTGGTCTCACTCTTACAAAATGAAGCCATTCTGAATGTCCAAATGTAGGTATTCATGACATCTGTATTTTAATTTCATTGCCTATAATCAATCATTTCTATTTTTGCTCATTTAAAGAATGAAGACACTTTTATAACCATTTGTTGACATAGTACAAGCACTAACAAATGAAGCATTTCCAAAAGGCTCAATAGGTAAGTCTTCAGGATGTACAGACACAAACTGTTTGTCAAGCCCATTCCAGAGCCCAGATTTCTCCAACTGGCTTCTCTGACATCCAGTCATCAGAAGGTAAAGGCCATTGAGGATCTAATTTAGAACTTAAGCCAACAAACTTGTGTCAGTCAGGAACAAATTTAAATAAGGGCAAGTCACCTTCATGGTCCTCTGCTGCCACCTGTAGGTTCGTTTTTTATCTCTAAGTGTTTTGTCTTCCTCTTACCCACCTTTTACCCTATCCAAGCCTGTTAGCCCAAGTAAGAAATACTAAATGCAGTGCCAATGAACAAAGAGTTTATGCTATTTCTGTATGATGATGGCCCCTCATTCCTGCCTTGCCTTGTTTTTGGAGGAAATAGTAGCAAACCTATATAACACACCTGGTCATTGAAACACCACTGCTTATGACTATAAACCTTTGTATTCAAATGCACAGAAAATGTTTGGAGGATTATTTTACGAAGAGACTGCTCAAATAAACCACTGATTTGCCTAAATTATTTTGTATTGTATGAAGAAAGCATATACATTGCTTGTATAATTGGAAATTAATAACAAAATTTACCAAATATTTTTCAATGTATCACTCTCCCCACACACACCCCAAGACATACAAAATGTCCTAGAAATAGGTCTTGCTTGATTGGAGCTTTTTCAGGTAAATAAGAAGTCATTTCATTGAAACCTGGTATAAGAGTACAGTTATATTAAGTTTTATAATATAAAATTAAGAACAGAGCACCACTGAAAAAAGAAGCTTCTCTGATAAGGGCCAAGAGCATCACTAATCTTCTGGAATAAAGATACTTAGTAGGCAGTTTGCTCAAAACACTTACACACATGTATGAAATCCTCAAATGATAACTGAAAAAATAGAACACCTGTTCTCAGTTTTGACTAATGTGATGATTATCCAAGGACAAAATAAATGTCACGGTATTTTTGTATTCCAAAGTGAGGAACTGGAACACATTTGGAAGTCTTAAAAAAGAATATAATATTTTTTATAAAACAGTTACCAACCCTTGGTCTATACCTTCTGAAGATCATAAGAGTTTTAGAGCTATAATAAATGAGTTGAGAAATAAGAAAAATTGTGAAAGATGGTTTGCTCCATCAAACTGCGACCACTCGAGAAAAAAAAAAAAAAAGATGTTTCTCCTCCTCAATCCCCATATGAGAAGACTTCAAACAAACTACATTTGTATTCCCTGGCACTTTTGCTATGGTCTTAGGTCTAAATCACAACTGAAAATTCTACAATATTAGAGCAGACTGAAGTATCTTGTTGCTAACAAATTAGAGGATGGAAATTTGGGAATTGTCTGTATTTCCATCTATTAATGTTAGAACAATGATGTATTTATTTGACCAAATGCGGACACCTTAAGAATCTGTTTGCATGGAAGGACAGAGTTTTGAATCTCAAAGAACCACTTTTCAGAGGAACAATTCAAGTCAGTCAGCTGGAGAATACCTCATCAAGCTTAAAGGCAGGCATACGAAAGATCCCTCAGTGACGAGATGCATCTTTATAACACAGAAGTTGCTGAGTGCCTTCTGTTAAGGCTAGAGACCGTCAATATGACTGACAACTCTGCATTCTTTATTTCCTTCTTGCTTTGAGCTGGGGTGGGGCGGTGAGGAGTTACCACATTATGGAGAAACGAAGAGAGCCAGCACAAGAGAACAGAGCAGCAACCCAAAGACTTTCCATTCTTTAGTCCTCAATTTCTACTGCCTCTCAGGTGGATGAGAAGAAAAGTCTTAATTTTATTATTTTGTATTTAATTTTACTGTATGAGAATGTTTAACAAATCTTATTGTGGATCAAAGGTCCAAGATGTAAAGGGATTCTGGAGTTTCCCATTTTACTTTACTGAAACTTTGCTTACAATCCCTTATTCCATCTTTCCTCAACCCCTGGTGACAGCCATTCAGGCTTTTATATTTTTTTTTTTTGGCGGGGAGACATAACTATTTCAGACCATTCAGATTAGTAGAGTACCCATGTTTTTGTACAATATTTGTCTTTCTGTTTCTAGTTTATTGTACTTAGTATAATGATTTCAAGGTGAATTTAAGTAGTTGGATATTGCAGAATTCCCATCTATTTTAAGACTGAATAGTATTCTATTATGTGTATATATAACTCTTAATTTTTAATTCCTCTTTTGGGGATATTTAAGTTGTTTCTGTATCTTGATCAATGCAAATAATGCTACAATGAACATGGGTGTGCTAACATCTCCTTGAGAGCCTCAATTCAATTATTGGGAGGCATGTCTGAAAGCAAGGTTACTACACCATATTTATATATTGTTTATGTATGAATATATGTAGAGGAAAGCCTATATGGTTTCCATAGTTGGGGAATGGTTGCAGTCCTACAGATTTTGTTCAGGTGTTATCTACATCCTGATCACCTCATTGAGTAAACAAATGACCTTGAGACAAATGAAAATACTACAAACCAACAACTTGGTGCTCAGAGACGCATGCACTACAATAATTATATACATTAGAAAAGATGAGAGATTTAAAATGAACAACCTCGCTTACATTTCAAGGAGCCAAAAACTAAAGTTTTAACTTTGAACAAAGATAAGAGCCTTAATGATTTGTTGAAATGGATATATTAATTACTACGTTGAGATAGTTTGGACACTTTATTTCCTAAGAGAGCAAATGAACCTTCCTGAAGTTTCCCACTTCCTAGCATTTGTCTCACTTTTGTGAGGCCATGAGTTAATTCCCTAATTCTGTACACACACATGTGAAGAGTTTATAAGTATTATGGTCCCTAAACTTAGGCTTACTCCCTTCATTTCAGCTCTTCATGCTGAATCAAGAAGTCAATAGGAGCTTCTGTAACCCTGAGGTCCCAGCAGTTTTAAACAAAATGTCTATCACCTAAGTAACTCCAAAGCCTTCTAAAAATTCTTTACAATTTCCAGATGCACAGTAACTTTCCCCTATGTCTTCAGTTTTCTGTTTCCTTTATCTTATTCCTTTCTCATTTCACTCATTTCATATGAAACGTAGTACCTTTCCTTATTATTTTGGTTACCCATATACAGTAAGTCTCCGGGAACCTAAATAATGATTTTTTACCAAGGATTTTTTATCAAGAATTTAGTGGTGATGTCTGGAGAAGCATCTTGTAGCTATATTATATCATTAAGCAACCCATTTGCAATATTAGTAACTGTTCCATGAGTTTTGCGAACTCCTCATGTCACTGTGAAATAACAACTTGCCTTAAAACAATTTAAAAAATAGTTTATCCTGAGCCAAAATATGGGTGACTATGGCCCAAGAGTACGGTTTCAAGTGACATTGAATGACATTTCTCCATGAACAAGTTGACATGAACATTTATAATCAAAGAACAAAAGAAAGTCATACATCAACCCAATTACCAATTGCGTTGGTGGAAACATCAGCTAGGTGGGGTTCTGACATTTCTTCTATATGTTTCAGATGTGATTTTACAACATCTTTATATTTGGCATTGATGTGTTCTAGAGGAATGTTAAGCTTAATGCTACATTTGAGGTATTTATTGCTTATGACAACATCAGGCCAGATACAAAATTTAAGGTGTGTAGTTATTAAAAGTCCTAGGATAGTTCAAGATAATTTTGGTTCTTCACCTACAGCATTTCATCCCTGCAAGATATTCTGATCAGCCAAGGTTGACTAGAGTCTCAAGATCTTTACTGTAGATGCACCTTTTTCAGGGAACTTCAGTACCCAACAAGTATATATTGTTTCATCTTGTTATGCTATTTCTGCATATTCTTTTCTGGTTTTCTCCCCTTCATCATCTGGAGTAAACCAATTAGTATCTTTATCACTCAGTAAAATGGGAGCATCAGCCTATTATTCAAGTTCCTGCTGTATTCTAAAAAGTGGATGATAGAAATTGACAAATTTGAGATGTTTGCTGTTCTTGGACAAAGTTCAATTAAAAAAAATACAGTATAATGGGAATTTCAAAATTCGAACAGACTAAAACTGAAAGGAGACCATATGTTCCTTTATTTCTATTTCAATATCTCTGTATTTTTTAATTCTTTGACAGCATTTATCGACTCCTTGTGTAATGAAGGGAGTGGTAGGGCACAGCAATGACATTTCTCCCTTGTGACCAGGAATCACAAGGCCAGTAGTGCTTTGACTCATAGGTCATGGACATTTTAGTAATGAGGTGGAATGCCTTTTCTGAATCTTGTATGAATGATATAAGCCACAACTTCCTTTTGTCTTACAGGCACAAGAAGAAACCACCTTGATTGACTAATATTATAGCCATGCATATTAAAAAGAAAGAAAAATAAACAAGAACTAATTTAAATTGGCTAATTCAAAGAATAAATGACTATCACTGATTTCCCCATGGGATAAGCCTGAAAGAAAATAGGGATATTTAGTTTAACTTTCATAGCCAAGCATTCCCCAACTTGAGTACTCACCCTTATGTGTAGTGTCCTCCCACACAGTGCCAGGATTGGTCTGTAGAGCCATTGCCATATGTGTGGTATATCATTTGAGAAGTTGGGTTAGAAAAGACTGTGGCCTCCAGGATGGTTGTGTAATCTTTTTCTCCCCTTCACCCCTCTCCCTCTCTCTCTCCCTCTCCCTCTCCCTCTCAGTCCAGTTGCCATATTATGAATCAGTAGTATTAAAAGGCCATATGGAGAGAAACTGAATTTTTTCTAGCCAAGAGCTGTCAAGTATTCAAGGCCTGATACCTGCTGTGTGGGTCTGAAAGTGTAGCTGGATCGTCACTAAAAAATCCCTGATCCAGAATCACCTAGCTAAGGCATTCCCCGACTCCCGGCTCTCAGAAACTATACATTTACTGTTTGAAGCTGCTTGGTTTCTTAACATTGGCAATAACACAAAGTTACCTTAGTCAATGATTCTTTGCAATTGAATTTTTTAGATTAAATACAAAGATAAGTCATAGTCAGTGGGGGCCAATTTGATAGAAAAATACATGTTGTAATAGCAATGTGTTCTCGTTTTCATATGCTCTAGTCCCACAATATTCATAAGGCATAGAGATGGAGGGACCAATCTTCCATTCTTACAGATTTGGAGTGTGGTAGGTCCCAACAGGCTCACTGTGCAACATCATCAGGAAGTGAGGTAGCTGGGACCACGCTGGGCCTGCACTGTTCCTATTCTTACAGCTTTAACCTTCTCATAGCACTGCTCTTCCTCTGATTTCCATTTCTACCCTACTACATAAGAAAGATGTAAAGAAGTTGAGAGTTTAGCTGTGGGCTATAATACTCCATCTAAAAGTGAGAATTATGAGTTATAATCAGAACTATTATACCATTTATACTATTATGTTTTTATAAAGTACATGTACAAGGTTTTGAGAAAAAGTCCTACTTTGCAACCCTCGACTGGCCTCAAACTCACAATGCAACCCAGGATGGACTCTGTCAAGACCCTGTATCAGCTACTTAACAAAGCAGTGTCTATTTTCACTGTGTGTGGAAGAAGTACAAAATAGTGTGAAGGGATCCTTTTCTCTTTTTCTTTTTGGAAACATGTCATAGAGCTCATAATGAGTTTGAAGGTCATTTGGAAGAAATTAACGGGTTATTGAAAAGGTGATTGAAGAGGCTGTAGAGATGACTCAGCGGTTAAGAGCACTGACTGCTCTTGCAGAACTGGGTTTGATTCCCAGCACCCACATGGTGGTTAACAACTGTACATTACTCCAGTTCCAGGGGATTAATATCCTCTTCTGTCCTCTGCAGGCATTACATTATACAACACAGGTGCACTTACATACATGCAGGAAATACACTCATACACATAAAATAAAAATAATAAAATATTTAAAGAGGAAAAGGTGACTGAAGATGTCATGGCTGCTGCATACCAGGTTGCATCTGTTCTGTTGGAGAATAGGTTGCTATTTGGTTATCTGAGATTCAGAGTGTTTCTTTGATTCACTAACAATTTTGATTGATGAGTTCAGTTTCCGTATTTTTTTCAGATGTTTTAAAATAATGGAGGCTTTAGGTATTTAACATAATGATCTTTGAAGCATCAGAAAAATTTTGGAAGAGCAAAATTATTCATTCTGAGCTAAGAAAGTACTAAAATAGCATTAAATATTAAAAAAGCTCTCCTTAGAATGATTTATTATATAATTCTCAATTCACATGAACCTCTGGAAAAGAAATCCATGCAAATGATAGCAAATGGAAAGGAAAAGAAGTTTAAAAAGCAGAAGTATAAAGTATAAAATCAGTTAAATTTATTAATTTTATTAATTTTAACTTTATTAATTCAATAATTTTAACTTATAATATGTAAAAATAGCACACACCAATTGAGATAAAATTATATACATTATAAAGTACATACATTGCAACTGGCTTTTGGTTTACTAAGTACATTTTTTTCAAAATATTTACTTGATAATTAACCCATTCACTCTTGAGATCTATTTTCCTTATTTCATAATTTTAACACAATATACATGAGAGCTCCCTGTTGGATATAGTGATAATTTTGGAATGGGAAGCTCTCATGTTTTCATTATATTTTATAATTTGTACTCCGGTTGGAACTTCTGGTCAGCAAGATCAAGCTGAAATGTGACTTCTTCAGTAAAATCCTACTCTAGTCTTTTACTAAAGACAAACTCCTTTCTTTTACATGAGCCAAGACAGTATTCTGCAGCTGTTCATGTTAAATAATATTCTAGATATTCTAAACTCTTTGTATAGATCTTTCTTATCAGATAGTGATCACAGCAGAAGCTTAAAACTGTCTTTTAATCTCAAATGTTGAAGCAAATGAGCACAAAATTATCAACTGAATAAGTGAGAAAAGGGAAAAATTTAGCCCTGGATAGTGAAGTATATAGAAATACATATCCTGCTATTATAATGAAGCACATAGATCATCAGTATTGGTACACACTGAGACATAGCTGTGGATATCCTGTAGACATAAATATGCAGTGTCTAAAAATAACCACACTCTACTCACACCAGACCTCTGTGGTCACCAATGATGATGTGGACAAGACAAGAAGACTGCTAATTCTTTCTGCTTCCACAGTGGATTCCCAGCAGCTCCTTTGGCAGTCACCCCTGGCATTGACTCCTGGCACAGCTCTCAACAGCTGCTCCCATTTATACAGACTCTTTTCTGAGATCTTCATCATTGTCAGTGATTACCCTGCCACAACTCCAGGACTACAACTATTCCTACCTTGAAGGATACTTGCTGCCTTTGTTCTTCTATTTAGTCACAGTGAAGTCCACACAAAGCCTTTTGGGCAGTTATAGAGTGCAATCAGCCTTTAAATATTCCAGCACCCACATCAGGGGTCTCAAAATGACCCGTAACACCAGGTCCAGGGGAATCTGACTCCATGGCCACCTACGCTCACATTTGCACATACATGCACACACGCACACACACATACACACAGAAGCATGTAAATAGAAGGAAAACAAATTTTAGAAATTTTGTTTTAAGAACTTAATGTTATAGTATCAGTAATCTCTATATTCTTTAAAAATATTGCATTTATTATTATATTTTATTTTATGTGTGAGTATATTGCCTGCATGTGTATAAGTGTACCCGTGTCATAAGGTGTCCACGGAGGTCAGAAAAGGATGCCATATTTCCTGGAACTAAAGTTCTAGATAGTTGATAGCCACCATGTGGGTTTTGGGAATTGAACCCTAGTCCTGTGGAAGAGCAACCAGTGCTCTTGACCACCAAGCCTTCCTACAGCCCCTAATCTCTGTATTCTATGTAATGCTTTCTGAGGCTTAAGATTTCCTTTAGAGTTGGAACTTTCTTCTTCACTATGCTAGTAGCCCTCATAGTGTACTGGATACAAACAGTAATATTTATAACTTTCTCATTCTTCTGTGAAATAGGTATCCCAGTGTTCTTATGAAGATCCTATTCTTACATAATCAGAATGAGTGATGGATGTAGAGAGAGATGGCACTCATCATTCCCCTTATTAAAAAGTTACATTGTAGCAGGGCATGGTGGCATGCACATGCCTGTAGTCCCAGCGCTTGGGAAGCAGAAGCAGGTGGATCTCTGTGAGTTCAAGGTCAGCCTGGTCTACATAGTGAGTTCCAGGCCAGCTGGGGCTATAGGGAGACCCTGTTTCAAGACTTTTTCTACGTATGTAAGGCTTTGCTGAAAATAAGGAATTATATGGGTGTCAGCTGCTGATGGCAAATATGAAGAGGTATCTA
>NW_008357993.1:1448521-1487143 GCF_000622305.1 Nannospalax galili | reverse complement strand
ACAGAAAATAACGAAAACAGAGAGATCGACAGACAGGGAGAGAGAGAGAGAGAGAGAGAGAGAGAGAGAGAGAGAGACACACAGAGAGACACAGAGAGAGACAGAGAGAGAGAGCTGTTCTAACTGGCCATATTCACCATGAACTGCTCAACTATATAGTTTGATAAATTATATTATTATAAATAAGTTGTTTTGAATTAAGTTGTCATAACTTGTGATCAAAATAACTCTGGATGTAATGGAAGCTCCAGACTTTCTTTGCCCATTTTCACCTAGACACCCTCCATTTAACCAGGAAACAAGGGTGTCTAAGAACACTTGAAACATTTCTTTCTATTTTTCCTATCAATATATTTTAAATTTTTATTATTTTCCAGATATTAATGATAATTATATAGAGAAATGAATAATGATTTTGTGCCAAGGGCATGGTGACACTCAAGCTGCACAATGCATACATTTCCTAACATTATCTAAGGCCTTTTAATTATTCTCATAAATATTCAAGATAAAAAAGTTAGCTAGAACTTCACATAAAATTGTGTAAGTACTGACATTTGTAAAAAAAATGGCATGTATGTGTACACATACAACTTATAGGAAGGTACTGTGTCTATACAGAAAGTTACACACACACACACGTATATCATAGTATATCAGTTTACACAGTATATGAAAGAGGAAGGATGCATAACTGTGTGATCTAAATACTATTGTTACCATGAATAGTTTCACAGTGTTTAAGAAGCACTCATGAATGATCCTATCACCTCTAGTGCTTTAGAGACAATATCTGTGTCCTGACACAATTTAGAAATTTCTTATTGCATATGGAACACCATAGTTTGACTTTGTAATACAGTTAGAGTTCTCTGGAAAGTTCTAGTCAGGAATGCTTTATTAAAATCATATGAAGTCTGTATGGAAGTTTGAAAAAAGTAGAAGATAGCTGTCTAGATAACTCAGTCCTCTCTAAAAATAACATAAAATTTCCAAGGAAATGACTTATATTGTAGAAGTAGTAATTATTCCACAGTTTTGCTTCATTATACATATGCAGACAAACTTAATTCTTATATGATCTTGTTGGAATTCCAAATAATCCCCCCTATTTTCTCACTGTCTATCATTTCAAGGTTCAGAATGGGGCCAGTGGAGTTATTTACTTACTCATACATGACTTGTAGGTGCCAGGAAATAAATTTTAGTTCTTCCTGGGAACTCTTCCTAGTTCTAGTCATCACTCAAAGGAAAAATGAGCTGATAGAAGAACAGGGATAACACAGAGGTCATCTATTTTACCCTCTCATTTTTTCATATGAATAAATCAGGCTGCAGAAAGCCTCAGTGACATAGTGAGGTTGACTTACTGCTATGGTACATTCTCATCTTTCCTATCCTATAATCCAAATTCTGCTGCACTAGGGATAAATGTATTCTTACAATGAGATTTTTAACTTAAAAATCAAATATTTAACTTACTGTGCATTTTAAATATATTAGTTACTTTTCTTGTTACTGTGACCAAATACCTGACAGAAACAATTTAGAAGAAAGTATTAAATTTGGCTCACATTTAGAAGGAAATATTAAATTTGGCTCACAGTTTCGGGAGAGACAGCCCATCATTGTGGGGAATGTATGGCAAATTGGCTCAGTCCGTGGCACCAAGAGTTTGTACCTACAACATTTTACATCTTGGTGGATATGAACCAGGGAGCTCAGGCCGATACTAGAAGCATATATAATTTTTGAGGTTTGCTCCTAATTCCAATTCTGCTAGATATATCACATATCCCAAAGTGTCCAAAATTTCTAAAACACCATCAACAGCTAGAGATCAAGTGTATCAACCCATGAGACTATAGGGATCATCTAACATTCAAACTACACTATGTCAAAATTATAAGTACAAATCATACTTATTCTAGACATGCTAATACAAAGAACAGTTTTAAAAAGTATAGTTGATTTAAAAACAAAATGTGTATTATAGATAAATGTTTATTATCAAAACTTACAAAAATGAGTGAAATCTGAAAAACAATTGTATTAATTAAATGTTATTGTATTTATTTTTGCATAATATGATGAGAATTTTTGTCATAATTTAAGCACTTGATTTTGTTGAAAGTAAAGAAAATAGCATGCTTGAAAACACAAGACAGAAATATGCATAGAAAATAATTTTTTTTCTAATGTTGAAGCTCAATTTTAAAATATTTTATTAATTCTTTGAGAATTTAATACAATGTATTTTGATCATATTCTCCCCTACTCTTCTCCTTAACTCTTCCCAGATCCACCCCACCTCTATAACCCTAAACTTTGTGTCCTTTTTAAAAAAATAACCTATCGATTCAACTTGGTGCTGCCTATATACTCACGGGTATAGGGTCATCCACTGGAGCATGTTCAACCTATCAATGGTCACACCCTTAAAAAAACTGAGTCTCCGTTAGAAGCCATCAATCATCGATAAGTCCTCAGAGATAGAGGGTCATAGGTCCCTTCCCTCTCTGTGCTGCAATGTTGACTGGCTTTATTTTGTGAGATCCTGTACAGACAATGACAGCTGCTTTGGGTTCCTTAGGGCAGTGGTCCTCTCAAGTTTAGAAGACACTGTTTCACTCCTGTTCTCCCTGACCTGTCACTCTTACAAGCTTTCTGCTCCTTCCTCCTCAATGATCCCTGTTGATGCTCAAATTTAAAGTTCTTTTTTTTAAAGTTGATTTTTATGTTTTCTTAAACTATACCTTCAGAAGAAACAATAAACTATTTAGATAATTAGGAGAAATTAAACAATTTTGTTAGTAATAATTTTTCAAACTCTAACTATTAATATATTCATTTGGTAAGTAATTATTGAGGAAGTTCTCAATAATTTGGCCACTGTTTGAAGCAACTGGGATACAATGATGAGGAAAAGGTAAAAGTACTTACTGTTATATGCTATATTTTCATGTGTGAAATGAAGGGAATAGAAAATGGTTATGGAGTATGTCACATACTACTATGAAATACAAAGCGGGGAATGTGACAGATTGAGCAGAGTATTGTGTACCAGTTTCCTCTGAACTGGAACATTAAGTCTTGGGGCAGGGAGAGATTTAAACTTGGGAAGTAAATAGAACTTGAAAAACTTAGGAAGAAAACAACTCACAAGTCTCAAGAAGTTCCTGACATTGACAAGATTCACAAGACTGAGGTTACAGAAGCGGTAACAACGCTGAAGTCAGGAGACTTTCTGACCAGGCAAGCTGCCTGAAAACCATGCCAGGGTTCCTCCAGGAATGCAGCTTTCATGAGCTGTCACCTGGGCAACGATGCAGCTACATTTGAGTAATCTGTTCTCCTGTTCTCCCAATAAATTCATTGATTCACTATGTTGCACTTTGTAGAATAATTTTTGATCTGTTGTTGGTTCTCATCTGTAGTGCATAGGTGTTTGTTCTTAGCTCCCTAGGAAATGTCGCACAACACAATTGGTCAATTGGTGCCTCACAGAACCAAAAATATATTGGGGAATAGGGGTTGCATGGCCTGAAGTGGCTGAGACATACAACTAAGTTGTATGTGCTGAGACATATAACTAAGGGTGATCCATGTGGGGATGGAGGGTCTGTAGGGGAAATCCCAATATGGCTACTTTCTCCCATGAGATATGTATTAGTGTGCTTCCTTGCTGTAGTGGTGATTGCATGCTCTCTAGGATTGGTGATAAGACATGCAACTAAGGTTTAGTTGTCTGAGAATGGAGCATCCTTGCGACGGCCATCTTCACCACTGTGGTATGGAATAGCATGCTTCCTTGGATCTGCTGCATGAGCGTGGGGACACTGTTAAGAACAGTGAAGGCCTAGAGAATGTACTATGGTTCCTAGAAGTGAGACGTGATGAAACCATGTCAGCAAGCTGTTGCAACAATTGAGTAGCCACTGCTATTCAAAACAAGATGAGAAACCTGGGCTGAGATGGTTTCCCAGAGGGAACTTGCTTATTTGAAGGAGAAATTACAATGGGAAATGGACATGCAGCTAGCATCCTTCATGCTAGCCTGATTTGGTGGATAAGTTAGATAAAAGAGAAGATGAGATGGGCATGAAGGTTTGCCATTTCTTAGACGTGGAGGATTGAAAGAGAAAGACTATGTATAAGTCGTATGTATGCTAAAGAGCTCTTCCCATCATCTAAAATCTTGGAGCCCATGGGAAGAATTGGACAGTGAAGACAGAAAAATGAGGAGGAAGTAACTGAAGATGTACCCCAACCCCAGGTCCAACCTTTAATAGAGAAGGGAAATTCATGGCTTAGCACAAAGCAAGGGAGCTTAATAATGCAGAAATCATGTTAGGGAGTTTTCTATCTCCAGATTTTTGTGTTGGGAAGGACTTCTAAGTAAGAAGTTTAAGAATCAAAAATGAGTTGAGTAGTAGTGTTTCATTATACCATGTATGTGCTGAGACATACAACTATGGATTTGATTCTCACGGACAGTAGAATACAGCAGCAGATGGAGTCAGTCAGGGTGGCATGGAGGCAGAGAAGCTGTGTAATATTCCTATCCATCCTTCCTTGAAACAAAGGCTGCATAACTTAAGGTGATATGAAGGAAACAATTCCCTGATAGAAACAGCTCATACAAGCCTATAGGAATAGAACCAGCTGGGGTCCCCATGATTATCAGGGACTGGAAATCACCAAGAAAAGGCAGGCATTTCTTAGGGAATTGACCATAACAGATTTATTCCTAGTTCACCAGGCTAGGTAGAACTGTGTTCACAGTAGTGTGAAGAATGAAGTTTATTCATCAGGAGATTGAGGCATGAAGTATGGGACTTTAGTGATTTTGCTGAGGCCCCCATCATGGGGAATGATCTTTATGAAGGAAGAGAGGCTCTGATATATCTAAATGATATCAGAATGAAAATTAGGTTTCTAAAGAGCTATAGCAATCAAGGGGTGGGGGGGATGATAAAAGGGCAAAAACCAATGAAAGAGTATGTCCAGGCCACACGAAGGCAAATGTGTTAAGATTTGTATTGAGCTAGAGTTCTTAGGGAAAAAATTAACAATCAAATGCTGTAATAGTGAGCATCAGAAAGCTTTAAAGCATTGTTCATGAGAACAAAAGATAAAACAGTGAAGGTGAACAAGATTAAGCTTCATTTAAGAGTGGATAATGATCCCCCTAGAGTATATAAAGTATACTGAGGTAGAAATTGTTCATCCAGACTGGGGCCCTTTCAGCATCCAGGCATGACCAGTGGGAAGCTGAGGGCCACAGTGTTAGCCTAGAGCTTCTCAGAACCAAGGAGCTGGCAACAGCAGTAGGCAAAGCTGGCTAGACTGTACCCCTTGGGCCAAAACTGGGCAAAGCTGCACAAGCCAGACCCACTGAAACTGTCAAGGCTGATGAAATGTATAGCAGTCCCATAGCAGCAGCAGCACTCTAAGATGAAGGGACTGCATAGGAAGTAGAAAATCTCTGTGGAATATGAGACCTTAGATGGGGTACTGTTCCCCATTAATTTCACCATACACAACATTGTTCTTTTTAGAAATACTTTATTATTTTTATTTTGTGTGTATGACTGTATTGTCTGCATGTGTGTAAGTACACCTGCATCATGCAGTGCCTGTGGAAGTCAGAAGAGGGTGTCAAATCCTCTGGAACTGGAGTTAACGATGGTTGTCAGCCTCCATGTGGGTGCTGAAAATTGAACCTGAGTCCTCTGAAAGAGCAAACAGTGCCCTTAGCCACTGAACCATCCCTCTAGCCCCCTAACATTTCTCTTTTGACTTAACAACTGACATAAATGATGCGAACTTTTTATGTTATACTAGACCTTTGTAACCTTTCTTTTTAGTATCTCTTTAGTTGTTCAAGACCAATTGGCACTTGGGTGGAGAGGATGGTGATGAACTTTCAGAGATCCTGCCTGCCCTGTTTGAAAAGGTTTCTTTATATAATGCTATCCTTTGAATGCCTTACAGATTTAAAAAGGCACCTAGAGAACAGGAAAGATAGAAGTTGAAGAGTTTAAATGAAGAGGCCTTCATGAGTGGGCAAAGACACTTCTAGGAGCTGGGGGCTTGTTGGTAAAAACCAGGAGTGAGAAACCTCCCTATGAGGTATTTGCCTCCTTGAGAACACAAAACAATGAAGCCTATTGCCATTGATAATGGATAAATGGTAAAACTGGATGACAAATCTGTATTGCTTAATATACTGCACTTTGGCTACAGAACATGGCAGGTTGTGACTGATGAAGAAGACCTCATCCCTACCCTGAATCCATGGTGCCTGGCTTTCAGAGTGCTAGAAGGCACTGTGCAGGCTGCTGGGAAAGAACTGTCATCAATAATCCTGCTCATCTATGGACCCTGCATACTGTAATACCAATATGGCAGGCGAGATGTGTCCATGGGTGAAATAGTGGCACAACTGTTATGATTACAACCAACTGCTTTCTGATTGGATTTCAAGCCTGCTCCACAGGGGAGTACTCATATTTGGTACTGTAAGCGAGGGCAAAAGCCCACAGCTGGGGAGGTCATAGGTCCCAGTTGGGAGGCTATTGCTATTGTTTTGTTAAATGGATGTAATGTGACTTTTAATTGTCTTGTAAACATTTTATGCCCATTGATCTTTGTTGCTGTCAACCTCATTAATCCAAAAAGGCTTCCTTTTTGCAATAGGAAGTATACTACTGAAATTCAAATCTTGTCATGATCCTGAGACTGTTGATGTGGCATAGTGTCTTATTAACCAGGTATAGTACCCTCTCCAAAGTTCATCATAGAAACATTGTAGAAAAGGTGGTTGGAAGAATTTTTTAAAAGCCAAAGGAGTAGGTGGAGTGCTATATAGCAACTTCTGAATTAAAATAGGCTACTTTGAAGGGAGACTTGTTAAGATACAAGAAGTAGAGAAAACTTGCCAGGTGTGGTGGCCTACAGCTTTAATCCAAGCACTTGAGAGGTAGAGCATGACGATCTCTGTGGGACTAAGGCCAGCCTGGTCTACATAGAGAGTTACAGGCCAGCTGGGGCTCCAAGGAGACTCTGTCTCAAAACAAACAAATGAACAAGAAGTAAAGAAAACTTGCAATGCTCAGAATGTAAACAACTCACATATCTCAGGAAGTACCTGGAACTTACAGGAGTCACAAAAGGCTTCCCCAAAGTAGTAAAGAGTGCTGAGAGGAGACTGATCAGCCAAGCTGCCTGCTACTCACAGGGCACTCTAGGGATGCAGCTTTCAGCAGTTATCACCCAGCCTGGGGTAAGCTTTTCAGAGATGCAGTTGCCTTTGAGCCACCCATTATCCTATAAGTAATCCAAATAAAAACATTGGTTTAGAAGTTTCACTTTAGTGAATTATTTCTTTGGTTTGTCATTGGTTCCATAACTGGGGTGAGAAGATGCTTATCTGTATTAACCCAGGAAGTCACACATGATACTTCTAAAATAACATTTAAGTTTCTGTTAATGGAATCTTTAAAGAGTTGGCGCGTAACAGAAGCCTGAATAATGTAGGAGAATTAGCGTTTTGAATGTTCGGATTAGAAAGAAAAGAAAATGTCATTCCTGCTAAATCCAGCATTTCTTCATTATGTCTCTGTCAGTGTTCATTTGAGACTAATTCTGCTCTCACCAACAGGTTCTGGTCAAAAATTTCAATCTAATGTGTAACATGCATGGCCTCATTTTATATGCAGTGTTGTATGTGATATGTACACCCATATTATGTGAAATGGAAATGTTTTTATTATCCTTTCTTTATAGGATAAAGTTAAAACTCAGAGAAGCAAAGTGGTTCACATAATAAGGAAAAAGGTGGGCTTCAGATCAGGATCTGAATGGGACAAAAGCAACACAAAAGGAAAGGACCAAAGCATAAAGATCAAGAGTCTCTAAATGTTGGTCCTTGGACAGGACTCCTATTCGAAACTTCACCCACCCAGGGCTCAGGGACCATCACGGAAGAGGGGGCAGAAAGATTGTAAAAGCCAGGGAGGAGGTGCAGGACCATATGGAAACAGAGTCCTACAAGCTCTTGAGAAACTGCTCATATTTTATGGCAATGGTGTCAGCATATACAAGTCCCATGCAAACTCAGGCAGACAATAACCCAGCATAGAACTGGGAAAATGAACAGCAGACCCCAATCTTATCTGACCTACAAATTTCCAGAAATTCTCTGTCTTTGCCTAACATTTTGCCATAAGAGTACCAGGTTATGGATGTAAATCACTGTGTCTAATTTTTTTATATGTTCTGAAATTTAAACTCAGGTCCTCATGCTTGCATGGTAGGCACTTTACTCAGTGAGCCAACTCCTCAGCTTAAATTGTATTTTAAAAATTAACGCATAAGGTAACAGACTTTACATGACTTTCATACATGCTTTCTGGTTTTGTTGCTCTTTTCCCCATTCAACATCCCTGTCCTACCCCCTTTCAGGTCTCCATTCTGCTTCCATATCACATGTATTACATTTCCTTTTCTCCCTTTCCCTTCCCTCAAGACCTCTTTTCCCCTTTCATGATTTCCTTTCTAGTTTTATGGCACACACACACATTCCCTTCACTTCACATATGCTCCCATTTTTTAACCTCCCCTTTCCCATAATCCTCTTTATCTCCCTAGACAGTTTTACTTCTGTTTCATTACGTATATGTCATTTTCATATGTTTCATATATATATATGCAAGATTTTATGTATTTGCACAAACCTAAGAACTCTTATGTAGAGAAAACATACTATTTTTGTTTTTTTGAAACTGGCTTAATTCAGTTCAGATTATCTTTACTTGAATCTATTTTCCTGCAAACAGCATGACTTTTTTCTTCTTTATGGTTGAAAAAAATCCCATTGTGTGTATTTTAGTTTTTTTAATATTTTATTTACTACTTTATTTTATGTGTATGAGTGCATTGCCTGCATGTATGTAGGTATACCCATGTTGTACAATTCCCATGGAGGTCAATAAAGGGCATCGGATCCCCTGGAGGTGGGGTTGTGATAATTGTTAGCCACCATGTGGGTGCTGGGAATCTAACCTGGGTCCTCTGCAGCATCAGCCAGTGCCCTTAACCAATGAGGCTGAGTCATCTTTCCAGCACCTGTATATTTAGATTTTTGAGAGACCTCCATACTGATTTCCATAGTGGCTGTACTAGTTACACCCCTATTAAGTGGTGAATAAGGAATCTTCTTTCCCCACATCCTTATCAGCATATGTTTTCTTGATGTTAGACACTCTGGCTGGGACAAGATGGGATCTCACAGTAGTTTAATTTCCATTTCCCTAATTGCTAATGATGTTGAACACTTAAAATTATTTATTGGAAATTTCCGTTTCTTTCTTTGGGAACTGCATCTTCCTTAACTTACTGATTTGAAGGTGTGTGTGTGTGTGTGTGTGTGTGTGTGTGTGTGTGTGTTCCTGTGTCTGTGTGTTTGTGTGTGCTTAAATTTCAAAGTTTTAAAAATATATTTGAGATTTTGATAGAGGGATATCAGGGTGTCTTTGAGAGTAGCAGAGCCTTTCTTAGCTCTTGGGTGGGCCTAGCCTGCAAGGCTAGAGACCCAGAAACTTGAGAGCCATTAAAGCCATACTAAAACAGTAGCATTTGGGGTTTTTTTCTTTAAAGATTTATTTTAGTTTTAAGTTATGTAAATATGTGTGGTGCTGTCTGCACATGAGTGGAAGTACCACATGAGTGGAAGTACCTGTAGAGGATAGAAGAGATGTCAGATCTCCTGAAACTGAAGTTACAGGCAGTTATGAGCCACCCTGCCTAGGTGCTGGAACCAAACTTGGCCCCTTTGCAATAGCATGCTCTTAACCTCTGAACCATCACTTAAGTCACAGCTTTTAGGTTCCTAACTCCTTAATTTGAAGAATGAAATTCACAGATGATAAAGGGTTAGTTTTAGAAAAAAGCATTTTGTTATTGAAAGTTTAAGAGAAAGATGTCAATATATCATGCTACAAGTAAACAAAAGTTCCCAGAAAAACTCATCTTGAAACTGAACTTTCTTTGAAGGTTGATCAACTGATTAGAACTTTAGTGATTGCGGGGAGTTTGGAGTGTTGCAACTTCAGGGCCTCATTACCATTTCTCTTGGGCCATTTTTAACCCCATAAATAGTCATTACTTGCTGACCTCTATCTCTGATTTAACATCCTCTGACCAATAGATAAAAATCTTTTAGAATGTATTAACTTAGCAGACCACCAGCTTCCACTGACCAAAGCCTGAGGAAGCCTGTCAGATAACATCTAAGGCCTATGGTAGAATTCTGCCCACTTTGCTATGACCCACCTCCAATGTTTCTACTAAAGTTTCTTGATTTACAGCTTTCTTTGTTCTGTTACTATAAAATCTTCATGAAACTGTTACCACCTTGAAGCATCAAATTTAGGGTAACTTGAATCTATGTTCACAGGAAATGACCACTCATATTTGGCTCCAGAATAAACTATCTTTTATCCTCTTTGAAGTGAGAGTTGTGCTCTTGTGTCAACCTGTGGGAATGGCTTTTATAAAATGGACATGATTTCGACTAAAGACTTTTAAAACCCCAGCAAAACCATGTGCTCTTGAGTCTTGTGACCTTGGGCACTTGATCTTCTTTCTTTGGCAACTTCAGTTTAGTACTGCACCCAAAAAGATAAAGAGTGAATGTGGAAGCACTGGAAGACAGCACACCCATCTTCATTGTACACAGCGAAGACTGGGAAGAACAGGTGACCTTGGAACAATGAGGTATTCTAGAACTAGACATGAAAAGGTTGGCTGATTTGTTAAGATGAGGTGGAGCCAAACTTGTATTTCCCCAGTGAAGCTGGAGAAAACATTTTGAATAAAATCATGGGTGGGGCCTGACTCCAGCACATAGTTCCAAGGACAGAGTTCCAGATACAGTTCCAAATGTACAGTTCCAGCAGCACAGTTCCAAGAGACATCTGGGGGAACAGGTGAGTTTGGGTCTTCTCTTAAAAACTAAATTTAAGGGTCAGACTTTTTGTTCATGTGATTGTGATGTTGTTCAGGTAACACTGCATTGACAATGATAACAGAATAAAGGAGGAAAGAAAACAAAGGTAGGGTTTGTTTAATATGTCTAACATGTCTGTGGAGTGATTGACTTTATTGGTTAATTGATATGGGAAGATTCAGCCTAAAAGTGGGTAGCACCATTCCCTGAGTTTGGGCCCTGGAACATATAAAGAAGAGAAAATGAGCTAAGCACAAGCAGGTATGTCATTCTTCTATGCTTCTGACTATAGGTACAGGTGACCAGCTGTCTTGGGTCTTTGCCACTGTGACTTGGAGCTAAAATAAATCCATTTCTCCCAAAGTTGCTTTTGTCAGGCTATTTTATTGCAGCAATAGAAACAAAACTGAGGTAGAAACTGATACTGAGAGTGACATGATAGCTGTGATAGACCTGACCATATGACTTCTAAGGCTTTAGAGCTATTTTGGGGGGTAGGGGGAGGAATGGAAATAATTTGACATTTTACACTAGAAAATCATTGAGTGCTAGAAGCAGAAATTAATGGGAAATTCTGGCAGACACTTGTAAGACAAAAATGTTTAGACAAATGTGGACAGTAGGGGCCTGGCTCTTGAGATTTCGAAGAACAAGGGGTCTTTTGTGAACTGGTCTAAGGGCCATTCTGTGGCCATTCTGAAATCTTCAGATTTCAGCAACGAATCTGGCTTTATACAGCCAGTGTCCTGAGAACCTGAATGGAGTGGAATTGAGAGATGATGTGCTACTTTGTCTGGTAGAGGAAATTTCAGGACAGGGGAGAATTCATACTGATACTAAAAAAGCAGTTATGATTGTTAAAGAGCTCAGCCCCATTGAAGAGAAGCAGCAGGTGCTGTACTGAATGAGCAGAGATGTGTTGAGAGGAAATCTCCATCCCTCAGAGGATTTATCTTGTGAAGACTAAGGTTCATTTAAAGGAAAAAGTCTAAGGTTTCGAAGGGATTTCCTTCTCCTTAAAACACTTTCCTGCCTGCAGGGTCAGCACACTGAAGTTAATGCATCTGTGATCCAAGGGAATTGGCTACATTTTTCACTGGCAGTACAACTAGGCAACATCGTCTATGTGATACTGATTTTGAAGACATGAACCATGCAAGAATGAGAAGGACATGGAGAGCTTCTGAGGCCAGGCACTGTGTGGTAGGGTCAGAGTCCATGGAGAGAGGCTCTGAAAAGATGTTATGTGAAGCTAGGATGGTGAAGCCTAAACTGCAGTGGAGATTCCAGAATATTGGCAGTTCCAGGACTATGTGTTCCTCCACCAAGAAAGGCTACAGGCTTTGAGTAGAGCTGGCCTAAGCCTAAGAGAGAAGCTGTGTGTGATATGGACAGCAGAGATGGGGGAGTGAGGCTAACCCAAGCCTTTCGGAGCCCAGCTGATTACACTACAAGCTCCAAATGCTGGACATGGAGTTGCAGTATTTGTTGTTTGCTCTGCTAGATTTTACTTTTTGTTTGTTCACTCCTTGCTATGCTGAGATTCTTCCATTTTGAAATGGGAATGTTTGCTCTGTGCTATTATATGTTGCAAATATGTAATTTGTTTCTTATTTTGTAGGAGCTCACAGTTAAGAGAGTTGGAGTTTTTGAAGACTATGAGGACTTTTGAATGTGGACTGTATTTTACATTATGAGATAAACATGAGACACTGGGGGAGAAGATTTGTAAAGTAATATGTTTTTATGTCAAGTTAACAAGGAGTAGAGTTGTGATGGTTAACATAAACTTTCATTTTGAAATGATCTAAAATCATGTAGAAAGGGGGTCTCAATGGATTGCCTAGATTAGGTTGGCCTATAGGCAGGATTATTTAGGGAATTATCTTTATTGGTTAATTGATTTGGGAAGACCCAACCTAAAAGTGTGGGGGGTACCATTTCATGGGTTTGGAATCTAGACTGTATGGAAGGAGAAAGTGAACTGAGCACATTAGCGTGTGCTAAGTCATTCCTCCACATCTTGACTCTGGATGCTATGTGACTAGCTGTTCCAAGCTTCTGCCACTGTGATGTCCCCACATGATCGACTGTAATCTGCAACCATGCACTGAAATAAACCCCTGCTTCCCTAAGTTGCATTTGCCAGCATACCTTATCATAGCCACAGAAATAAAGCTAAGACACAAAGCTATGTGGGGTGCCATAATGGTGGATAAGACATTAAGTCCACGGAGGATGATTTTTGTCCAAAGCATAGTGTGAGGGAAAATGTGCATCCGAAATGGGTTTCTATTCTAGCAAAGACAAAAACATTGCTTCATCTGTGATATAGCCAGTCTAGTATAATCAGCCAGGAGCTGGTTGGTCACTTGAAGAAATGACATCTCAGGAACTCAGTAATTTCTTTGTCACCTACTTCTTAATTGTGTTTCTCTCAAGTCCCTAATTCTCCAAGGCTATAGTCCATGGATTTATACATAACTGAATGCCTGTCCATTTCTTCTTCTAAGCAAAGTTCACAAGTAGCTGTATTATTTAAAGTTGTGCCTACTAGGAAGATCTGCTTTCACCACTTTTCAAGGATATCACAGGGGAGCTATAGTGTTGCACCTGTCCACTTGGGAGCAGTATGTGTACATCTGCAGAGCCATTTGTAAACTAGAACTTGTTTTCTCCTACTTGGCATGTGTTCATAGGATACTCCTAATGATGCCATAAGCACAGGCTAGAAGAAAGAAGGTAATGTACCACGAGTAAGAAATGTGAGCATCTGGGCTATTCCTTTATGAAGCTTTCTTGCATTTTCCTAGTGTTTGAGTCCCACCGAGTAAATATCACTTCAATTTGATGAAGGACCAAATAACACTTCTATTTGCAGGTAAAAGTTTCTGCCTTGGTGGGTTAATTAACAAGGTGTCCAGGCTATATGTTAACTTGATGGCCCATGGTCAGGTGCTCAGTCTCTAATAAGAGCCAGTATGAAGTATCTTTCACTTTCAAAATGTGAATAAATATAAAAAATGTGAGTCTTCTTGTTAAGAGAAGCCATGAAGTTTTCATTGAATGGTCTCTAAACCATCAAATACCTGCAAAGAGGAGGATCAACACAAAGGAAAATATTTTCAGTGCTTCCAAGCAAGTTATTTCACTTGTTCTCTGCACATAAAACAATTGATGAAAGAAGGGCTAGAGGGGCCAGGGGCTCCTCCTAAGGCCGGGTAACCACCAAGAACCAGACCCTCAATTGACCTCGACAGTAAGAAAGAAAATGGTTAATTTTAGCCACGTGCATGGCCTTAAACACTAAATTTATTTTTGACTTATTACATGTAGTATTCCTTTCTCACTTTTCTACTGTTCCTATTATGCATATGTTGATGTGCTTAACGGTCCTGCTTGTCTTTAAAGCTCTCTTCAGTTGTGATAAAAAAATAGCAGTGCTTTAAATGTCAGATTTTCTACTGGAACAAATTGGCAAGAACTGACAGAATTTACTCTATCAGAAATCTGTAATTTAATTCAAAGCTCACAACCAGAGGACTGTTTCATGAAGTAAAGCGTGCTCTGAAATTTGGAGAATGTTGTGGTGAATTTGCATATCTGACCACTATCCATCATTCATTAGCATAGTGGTAAAGTGGTTGCTGAGGGGATGTTGGCACACATTCTTAATGTGGTTTCCTCATGCCAGGATGCTGGTGTGTGTCCTCAGGTCAGTAATGTGACCTGAGGTATTATTTCAGAGCCTGATCTTTCTTTAGCCTTAGACAAGAACAGATTTCCATGCTGTGGAGTTATCTATTGGAAAAATTTAATAAAACACATTAGTCATACCCATTTGAAGCAAGGGATATTAGACAGGACAAGTGGTAGACAGACCCAATTCCCAGAAGGAAAGTAGCTCAGAATAAGGTTGTTCAGAAGAATAACGTCTTGGGAACTCTACTTTATTTTTTGGTGGGATGGAAGGCAAAGTTCATGCCCAGGCTCAGACACTGACAGGTTTGCATATCTGTAGGGTTTGTCAGCTCTAGCCTCTGTACTGAGAGCTGAAAGCTGAGGTTTAATTATAACCAACCTGTTTTGACTTTGAAGGAGTAACCCAGCTTAGTCGCAGACCCAAGAAATGCAAAGATCAGAGTTTATTTTCTCTTTCTTGGCTCAAGGCATTTAATAAAAACATTGTCATGTTGCTTAACCACAATTGATAATGGACAGACACTTAAGTGTCCATAAATGGTAAGGAATTCAATCTTTGTAAAATATTTTGGAAGCATCACTTGGCAATTAGTTGACTAAAATGCTCAATGACAAACAACAGAAATCTCTAAGGACAGGGGGAGTCTGATTTATATAACTACCACACATTAGTAGTCAAAACATCCAAATTCCAATCAAAGTTCACAACGCAAATAAAAATTACTATTAAAGTATGACTGACTCACAGGAAAGCAATAATCTGGCCTTGATGAAGCCCAGACTTTGTAGATAAACAATTTAATGAAGCATATCAAACATATCCAAAGTGATACGACTGCACAGAAATAAAAGAACTCATAAAAATGATGCATGAAAAAGGTGAATACCCATAAAAAATGACTATTTTTCTTAAATATTAATTCTTATTACTTTAATCATGTGTATGTGTATGAGTGTGAAGGTGCTAGTGGAGGCCAGAGACATCAGATTCCCTGGAAGTGGAATTACAGGTGGTTGTAATGCCAGCTGTCTGACGTGGGTGCTGGGCATCAAACTCGGGTCCTCTGGAAGAGCACTACATGCTCTTAACCACTGAGTCATCTCTTCAGCTCCTATTTTTTGGTCTTTTTTTTTTCACTTAGGTAATTCATTAAATATTTTTATTTTAGTTAATTGCTTATTTTTTCTTGATTTAATTCTGGTAAATCATACATACCTAGATATACATTTTTTTTTCTTTTAGATATTCTAGTTTAATGGAATATAGATTTTTAAAAATTATTTATTTAATAAACACATAATTAGAAGAAGCATTTCATTACGACAGCATTGACATATTCAATAACAATTTCCAGAGCTAAGATGCATCTCTTTCAAAATTGGCTGTAAATTTTTAGGTTTACAGTTGTATAAGACATAAAATTAAATGAGGCTTTAACCTTCAAAAAAGATCTCCATTTCATTATTAAAATACACAGCTTCATACAGAAAAATTTATTTTTAATGCAATTGACACTAAGATATTTGCACATGTGTTTCTAATCTCTAATATCTGATTATTAGTAGTCACTGTCGGTTACTTTCTGAGCTCCTTGGCAACTGAGCATGGCTATAAAGTCATCAGGTAGATTTCAATCATAATGTTTTTCACACCTACTAATTATTAAGGAGCAAATTTTTACGCTTTGAAGAATGATTTAAAAAAAATTTTTTAAAAATTTAATAACCACATGATTAGAAGAAACATTTCATTACACCTTTTACATATTCAGTAACACACTCCAGAACAAAGATACATCTCTTTCATAAGTGGCTATAAATTTTTAGGTTCACAGTTGAATTAATACAGTTATACAATATTGAACTCAGTATAAACCCTGTAAGATATAAAATTGAATGAGTTTTTACCCTTTAAAGAAGATCTCCATTTCATTTTAAAATATGCTGTTTCCTACATTTTAAATATGATTATTTTTTTAGAAGAAGCATATCGTTACAGCCTTAATATGCTCAATAACAGTTTCTAGAGCAAAGATACAGCTCTTTCAAAAGTGGCGATAAAATTTTTAGGTTTACTGTTGAATTAACACAGTTATACAATATTGAACTCAGTATGAGCCCCATAAGATATAAAATTGAATGAGTTTTTAACCTTAGAAAAGATCTCCATTTCATTTTAAAATATACTGTTTTTTACAGAAACACTCATTGTTTTTGCTACTAACACTGAGATGTTGGCACATGCATCTTTAATCTGTGTGTATCTGATTATTACTAGTCATAATCAGTTGCACTCAGATCACTGGCACCTGTGTATGTCTATAAAGTCATCAGGTGGATTTCAGTGGTAATGTTTACCATCTCTACTTATTAACATGACATAAATTTTTATGCTTCCTCCTCAAAAATAATACATTTAAAAAATTTGTTGATTTTTTTTTTGGTGTGTATATCACACAGAACATCCCAAACCATGTTATTCAACTATATACCCACTTCCCAGATGGCACCCTCCCATAGCCTCCCTTCCCCCACTACAGTCCTTATACTTTATTATCTCTGCTACTGTCCACTGTGTGGTTCTGTTATTTCTGCTAATATCCGCTGTGTGGTCAGTGCCCCAGCCACTCCCCACTACTTGTCCATCTGGTGAATCTAGTCAGCTTATCTAGAGGTTTTTGTTTTAGGAAGGTCAGCTGTTTCTCATCTAGCAACAATCAATTGTCAATATTCCTTTAGATAAGATTGGGGTCTGCTGTTCATTTTCCCAGTTTTATGCTGGCTTACTATCTGGGAGTTCCTTGGGCCACCCTGGCCAACAACTCAAAAGAAGGTATCTCCTATTTGGCATTGCTGCTTGTTATGTAGCCTTTAACTATCCATGTGGACTCTTAAAAAATTATATTGGCCCCTTTAATCTTTGGTTATATTTTCCTTTTGGGTGTTTAATGCCATGGAGTTGGCCCAGATAATCCAATTTATTTTTACTCTTAAGTTCGTTTGAGGATCTCTTGCTCAGGGGTAACATGGGCTTGGGAGGAGCCACTGGCTCTTTTTTTTTTTTTTTTTTTTACCAGTTCTGCCTATGTGAATATAAGTCAAAGATCCTGCTTGACCATGGCTGGCTTCACTTGGAAGCATGTAGGAAATGTTTCCTCTGTAGGAAATGTTTCCTCTGGTGTCTCATCGGCCTCCTTGATCAAGAGGACAGGTGACCCATCATTACACAATTACAGGACATTTTGGGAGATGCTCAGAGTCCCCTGGAACTAGTTGACTTAGAAGGGCATAAAGCAAAAACTGTCCTTTATGTCCCTCTGACCAAATTAGTATAGGCCTCAAAGGATGTCTGTTAAACATCCAAGAAGGTTAGTTCCACCAGTCTGGTACTTTTAATTACTGTATGCCATGTAGATAAATCTTGGGAAAAGACCAATTGTTCTCAGATGAACATTTCCTAGACATGTATTTCTTGATCTGGTATGTATAATTTGTCAGTAGGTTGTTGAACTAATATGCTTCCCTCTGGTTTTTGTGACTAGCTAGGTATTATTTATCTCCCACATTATCTAACCGTCCATCATGGGTTCCCCAATTAAGGTAATAATACCCTTCTCCAATGGTCTTACCTGTCTTGAGCTCCTTCTTTCCCTTTATCCCCTAGGTCCCTGTATACCCATCCCTCCCCCCTCTCTTAAACTAACACAATTTTTATTCGTATTGCCCTTATTAAGGCCTGTTTCCTACTGTTCTCTTTCAGGTTCTTTCTTTTCCTTTACCTCTGTTTCCTTTCCATTATCTTGGTTCCTGTAGTTACGTCTGGATACATACTCACTTATCAGGGTTTGGTTCTAGGATCCACATATGAGGGAGAACATATGTCATTTTTTTTTCTGAGTCTGTGTTACTTCAGTTAATAACAGTTTCTAGTTCCATCCATTTACCTGCAAATTTCATGATACCATCTCCATTGTATAAATGAACCACATTTTCATTACCCACTCATCAATTGATGGACACTTAGGTTGCTTCCATCTCTTACCTATTGTGAAAAGAGCAGCAAAAAACATGGATGTACAAGTGTCAATGCTATAGGATGAGTTCTTTGGGTATATGAACAAGTTTGCAGCCCCACCAGCAGTGAATGAGTGTTCCCCTTTCCGTACATCCTCTCCAACATTTGGTTTCATTTGTTCTCTTGATCTTAGCCAGTCTGACTGGGGTGAGATGAAATCTTAAGGTGGTTTTAATTTGCATTTCCCTAATTATTAGTGATGTTGAACATCTTTTAAGATGCCCCATAGCCATCTTTACTTCTTCTGAGAATGCTCTGTTCAGTTCCTTAGCCCATCTTTTAATTGGGTTACTTCTTGTCTTGATTCTCTGATTTTTGAGTTCCTTATATATTCTGGATGTTAAAACTCTATCAGATGTATCGCTGGTGAAGATTTTCTCTCATTTTGTGGGTTTTCTCTTCACTTCCCTGGTTGTCTCCTTTGATGTACAAAGCTTTTTAATGTAATGAGGTCCCAATTTTTGATTTTTGACCTTGTTTCCTGAGTGATTGAAGTCTGGTTTAGAAAATCCTTTCTTACACCTACATCTTGTAGGTTTTTTCCAATGTTTTCTTCTAACAGTTTCAGAGTTTCAGGCTTTACATTGAGGTCTTTGATCCATTTGGAATTGACTTTTGTGCAATGTGAAAGATAGGGATACAGTTTCATTCTTCTGCAGGTGGAGATCCAGTTTGCCAGCACCATTTGCTGAACATGCTGTCTTTCCATCAGTGAGTGTTCTTGGCCCCTTTGTCAAATATCAGGTGGCTGAAATTACATGTTACTCATATTTGAGTCTTCAATTTTGTTCCATTGATCTATGGGTCTATTTTTGTGCCAGTATCATGTTGTTTTTATGACTATAGCTCTGTAATAGAGCATAAAATCTGGTATGGTAATCATCCTGGCATTATTCTTAGTGCTCAGGGTTGTTTTGGCTATCTGAGGTCTTTTGTGCTTCCATATGAATCTTTGGATGTCTTTTTCCAATTATGCTAAATATGTCATGGGGATTTTGATTGGCATTGCATTGAATCTATAAATGACTTTTGATAGGTCATTTTCACAATATTCATTCTTCCAATCCATGAGCATGGGAGGTCCTTCCATCTTCTGAAGTCTTCTTCAATCTCTTTCTTTAAAGATTTAAAACTTTCATTGTAAAGGTCTTTAATATCTTTGGCCAAGTTTATTCCGAGACATTTTATTTTATTTTATTTTATTTTTTTGCAGCTCTTGTGAAGGGAAGCATTTCCATGTGATCCTTCTCTGATTGCTTGTTCTTGGTATATAGAAAGGCTACAGACTTTTGTAGGTTAATTGTGTAACCTGCCACTTTACTGAATGTGTTAATAATTTCTAGGAGTTTTCTGGTTGAATTTTTGGCATCTCTTAGATATAATATCATATCATCTGCAAAAAGGGATAAGTTCATCTCTTCTTTTCCAACTATTACTCCTTTAATTTCCTCCTCTTGTCTTATTGCTCTTGCAAGAGTTTCAAGCAATATGTTAAAGAGAAGTGGAGATGGTGGACAGATTTGTCTGGTTCCTGATTTCAAAGGGAATGCTTCCAGTTTTTCTCCATTTAGAATGATGTTGGCTGTGGGTTTATTACATATGGCTTTAATTATGTTGAGGTATGTTCCCTCCAGTCCAATTCCCTCTAGGACTTTGAACGTAAATGCATGTTGAATTTTGTCAAAGGCCTTCTCTGCATCTATTGAGATGACCATGTGGTTCTTGTTTTTGAGCCTATTTATATTATTTATGACCTACCTATATTGAATCATCACTGCATCTCTGGGATAAAGCCGACTTGATCATGGTGGATGATTTTTTTTGAGTTGTGTCTGTATGCAGTTTCCAAGTATCTTGTTGAGAATGTTTGCATCTATGTTCATTAAGGATATAGGTCTCTAGTTTTCTTTCTTAGTTGTATCTTTACCTGGCTTTGGTATTAGAGTGAGCTGACTTCATAGAAGGAATTTGGAATCTCTCCCTCCATTTCTATCCTTTCGAATAAATTCAGTCATATTGATGTAGATCTTTAAATGTCTGATAGAATTCTGCTGTAAATCCATCTGGTCCTGGGCTTCTTTTATTCAGGAGGTTTTGTATTACTGTTTCAATTTCTTTTTGTGTTATGGGTCTATTTAATCTGTTATCTCTTCTTGGTTTAGTTTTGGTGGTTCTCATGCCTTTAGATATTCATCCATTTCTTTTAGGTTTTCCGATTTAGTAGGGTATAGGTTTTTAAAGTATTCCCTTATAGTGTTCTGTATCCTTCTGGTGTCTGTTATGATATTTCTCCTTTCATCTCCGATTTTGTTGATTTGGAGGTGCTCTTTCTTTCTTTTGGTTAACTGGGCTAGCAGTCTGTCAATCTTGTTTTTCTTTTCAAAAAACCAGCTCTTGGATTCATTGATTTTTTGTATTGTTTCTTTGTTTCAATTTCATTAATTTCTGCCCTGATTTTTATTCTTTCTTCGTATTTGCTGGGTTTGTGTTTCATTTGTTGTTGCTTTTCAAGTGTCTTGAGTTGCAATCCCTTATAAGTCATTTATTTGTGTTCTTTCCAATTTTTTGATGTGGGCACTTAGAGCTATAAACTTTCCTCTAAGGACAGCTTTCAGCGTGTCCCAGAGGTTTTGTTGTGTTGTATTGTCCTTTACATTTAGTTCCAAGAATACTTTTATTTCTTTCTTAATTTCTCTTTTGACCCATTCATCATTCAAGAGTGTGTTGTGTAATCTCTATGTCTTCATGTGGTGACTAGGCTGTCTTCTGATATTGACTGTAAGCTTTATTGCATTGTGGTCTAATAGAATGCATGCAATTATTTCAATATTTTTATATTTGTTGAGGTTTGTTTTGTGTCCCACTATATGGTCAATTTTGGAGAAGGTTCCATGGGGTGCTGAATAGAATGTATGTCATTTGGTGCTTGGGAGGAATACTCGGTAGATGTCTGTTAGGTTCATTCAATATATGGTATATTTTAATTCAGACATCTCTCTGTTAACTCTCTGCCCTGTTGACCTATCTAATGGAGACAGTGGGGTATTGAAATCCCCTACTATTAATGAGTTGGGATTAATCTGGGTCTTAAAGTCCTGTAGTATTGTTTCTATGAAATTGGTTGCACTAGAGTATGGTAAATATATGTTCATGATTGTAATATCTTCTTGGTTTAGTGTTCTTTTGATCAGAATGAAGTGGCCCTCTTTGTCTCTTCTGATTAGTTGTAGTTTAAAGTCTATTTTGTCAGATATTAGAATTGTGATGCCTGCTTTTATCTTAGTACCATTTGCTTGGCATATTTTTTTCCATCCTTTCACCTTAAGATTGTGTTTGTCCTTGAAAGTGAGATGAGTTTCTTGCAGACAACAAAAAGATGGGTTTTGTTTAATCCATTCACATAGTCTGTGTCTTTTGACTGGGGAGTTCATTCCATTGATATTTAAAGCTATTAATGAAAGATGTGTATTGAATCCTGTCATTTTTATTTCTGTTTAATTCTTGGTGTGGCTGTACGTTTCCATATTTATACCTTCATTAAGTTTCTTTCTGTAACCCCTTGAGTATTGTCATTCTTTTCTTCATCTCTTTGTATTGCTTCCAGAACTCTCTGAAGGGCTGGTTTTGTGGACATGAATTCTCTCAGCCTATTTATGACATGGAAGATTGTTCTTTCCCCTTTGACTATAATACATTTTGGTTGGGTATAGCGATGTGGCTTGGCATCTGTGGTCATTTAAAGCTGGGAATACTTTTGTCCAGGCTCTTCTGGCTTTCAAAGTTTGCACTGAAAAGTCAGCTGTAATCATAATGGGTTTTCCTTTATATGTGACTTGTTTCTTTTTTGTAGCTTTCAGTATTGTCTCCTTGTGCTGTACATGTAGTGTTTTTACTATGATGTGCCGTGGAGAGTTTCTTTTCTGGTCCTGTCTGTTTGGTGTTCTATATGCTTCTTGTATTTGTATGGGCATGTCTTTCTTTAATTTTGGGAAATTTTCTTCTATGATTCTGTTGAAGATCTTGTCCATGCCATTTTCTTGGGATTCTCCTCCTTCCTCTATGCCTATTATTCGTAATTTTGGTCTTTTTATGGTGTCACATAGTTCTCGTATATTCCATTCTTGTGCTTTCTTAAATTTTTCATAATCTTTGCTTGATCAATCTAGTTCATCCACTTTATCTTCCAGTGTTGATATTCTGTTTTCCATTTCATTCATCCTATTGATGAGGCCTTCTCCTCTCATTTCTAATTGGCTTACTGAGTGTTTCATTTCCTTCTTCATTTCAGCCTGAGTATTCTTCAATCATTCAGAAGTTTATCTCTATCTTCTTTAACTTCTTCGATTTCTTTGTGTGTTCTTTAAATTCACTGAATTCTTTTATCATGTTTATAATTGTTCTTTTGAGTTCTGTGTCCTGCATTATCTCTAGGGGGTTCTCATTGTACTCCTCTAGAGGATTATTAGTATTTGGTTGGGATATGTTATTTTGGTTTTTCATGTTTTTATTTTTTCTCTGTGATTTTGCCACGTGAATTTCTTTTGTCATTTCTGATTCTTGTGTGAGCCTCAAACCTTCAAGTTTAGGTCTGCTTCTTTCTATAATCTTCATGTGCCTTTGTGGTTTACTTTTGGGGCATTAAAAATGGATTCTTCTAACCTTCTGATTCTCTCTTTTGATTTTATATTTAGGTGACCAGATTGCTTTTGTCTTCAGGAGTTCCCACAGTGGCCCAAGTCAGATGAGGATTAGATGCTCTCAGGCTTTTTCCTAAGGTCTGGATCCCTCCATGAAAGATTTTGTCCTTGGGAATTTGGGGGTTGGACGGGTCTGGGAGCAGGATCCAGGAAACATACAGGTCTCGGGCAGCTGGTGGCCATGCCACCCAGACATGCAAAGGGAGATGGGGGTGGGAAGAGGGCCCACGGTCTCCTGCGGACTGCACTGTGGAACTGGGTTGGTATGGATGCAAAGGATCAGGAAGCCAAAAGATCAGCCCCAGCGTCCAGGAAGGAGGCTGTTGTGTTGTGTTGTCCAGGGAAGCAGAGGGAGATGAGGGTGAGACCAGGCCCAGAGGGCTCCTGGGGATCTCAAGAAAGAACTTGGTTGGTCTGGATGCAAAGGATCAGGAAGGAGTTGTGGTTCCCCTGGTGTCTGGGGTGCCAAGACAAGGAATGGAACAGCACCCAGGCTAGGAAAAGAGATGGGTGGGGGAGATGGGAGGGTGAATGAGGCTGGGGCAGCCAAGGTCCAGAAGGCGTAACTGACTTACCCAGGAGAGAGGCCAGTAGGGGTAGTGTAGGCCCAAAGAAGTAGAGGTCTCCCAGGGACCTCCAGAAGGAACTGGGTCCATTTGGATGCAAGGATCAGGAAGCAGTGGTGGCCCTGGGCCAAGAGGTCAGTCCTGGTGTCCAGGAAAGAAGCTGGTGGGCCTACAGCCCAGAGAAGCAATGGGTCTTTTTTTTTTAAAACAAACAGAATTTCTGATTTTAAAAAGTGAAATATTTGGAGATTAAAAAATTATTAGAAGGGTGCAACAGCAAATTTAAAAAGGAAGAAAAAAAATCTGTGAATTGAAGATAGGAAAATTGAAATAATTCAGTGTTAGGAGCAGAAAGCAAAAAAGAATGATGATAAGTGAACTGCTTTAGAGGTCAACATGATATTGTGAAATGGAACAGCAACACACAGAGTCCTAGAAGTCAGCCTCAGCATCTCAAAGACAGAATGGACTGACTTCTGTGGACCCAGAGCGAGATTGATGGCCCCTGGGTGTGAGAGAATGCTACCAGTGACTATGGTAGCCAGGGCATGGTTTGATATGTTGGGCTCTGAGCTGTGGCACCAGAGGCGTGGGGTTAGGTGCTGGGTTCTCATTCCTTTGTAAGTTGATAAACTCACATAAAATATATTATATGGTTTGTCTGATCACACTGGAGACCCAGAGGTAATTTGGGCCACAAAATTGGCAGGATATGACAAAACCGAGAATGAGTTTTAAAAGAGCGCGGATGATGGCACTGATGTGGTTTGTTACAATGGGTTACTAAAAAAAGGCCAGCCACTCACAAGCGTGGGCCATAGCTGTGTTGTAAATGTTGGGATATGTTGCGGGTATGTGAAGATTTGTTAAAAGTTACCCAAAGGTTTGAAAATCTTTTAACTGCTTTAGAGAGAGTGTGACTACTTTGCATCATAAAGTATGTGTCCCAGGCAGGGAAAACTGAAAAGGCTGAGCTGGCAGAACCAGTTGCAGAGCTTAAGAGAGGAAAAAGGCCAGGCACTTTGACTTGTGTAAAGTCCAAGGGCTCAGAGAAAAAGACAGATAATAATAAAAAAAGGAGGGGGGGGGGCAGAAACTAACTGTGCTGTAGCTAGGAAATATTCCATGCTAGAGCTGTTAAAACTAGGAACACTTGCCAGCAAGCAAGCAGAGAGCCCCTGGCCATGTGGCTTGTGAGAGTATGGGACATGGGAGCAAATGACATCAATATAAGTCCTTCAGAAGCTTCACAGCTGAGTTATATAACCACCCATCCATCCTTGTGATATAGGCAGTTCAACCTAGGCCAATACTGGGAGGAGCAGTCCTTAATGGGGTGGCTGATTGAAGGCATTAAAGATACATGATTGTCATCAAGGGAGACTAACATGATTAGAAGGGGCTGGAGGACTATAAAGAAGGGGCAGGCATTACTGAGAGAACTAGGTATGAGAAAAGCTATATATGGTGTCCAGTTCACTGGGCCAGATAAGACTGAATTCACCAGAACTATGAAAGAAAGCCTAATTCAACTGGGACCTCGATAATGGTATGGGGCTTTAGTGGTTTTACTAAGCCCTTTGATGGGAGAGGATCTTTGTAAAGTGAGAGAGGCTTTGGCAAATCTAAATGATTCTGACCAGCATGTAAAATGTGTCTGTAAAATAACAGAACACCCTATAAGAGATATAAGAAAGACCAGACCAAAGAAAAGTTCCACTTGGATTACTCAAAGACAAATGTGGCAAGACTTAAGTCAAGCCCAAATCCCCAGAGAAAAAAAATTGATAGAAAACCAAATTTGGTACTAAGGCATTTCTGGAAGATTTTAAAAACAGAAGAACAGAACAGTTTACAAAGGACATTTGAAGTATAACAACTGTACAAGGGGTAGTTAAGAATCCCTGAGGATTAAATAAGATGCATTCCTCTTCTATAAAGGCTATACTAGGGGTAGAAGCAGATTTTCCCACCAAATTCTCCTCCAGCAACCTGGTATGGTCAATGGGAAGATGACAGATGTGGTGACAGTCAGTAGGCAGATCCAGAGCCTGTCTGACTCAGGGAACCAACAAGTGCAGTGGGGACAGGAGAAGCCCCCTGCCTCCTTAGCCCAGTTCAGGGTCAGGCAACTGGAGCCAACACCTTTAAGTGTATCAAGAATACAAAAAGACCCCATGTAAAACCCCCCAAGTGCAAAATGACTCCAAAGAGATAGCTAAAAATGGTAAAGAGCTAACTAAATTAATGCCTTGTACCTACGCTATGGTACCTAACAAAGATCTATGGAGAAAACAATATGAATGGACAAAACCTTTCCAAGCTTTGTGAGACCTTGTCTATGAGTGACTTAATATATGTTAACTTTCCTTCGAGTGTTTTACAGATGTGAAAACCATTTGAAAGATACCTGAAGAAGCAAAGGCCAGCTATAGCTGTAAGATTCTTGGGAGTTTTATGTAGACTGGGTAAGATGAGGATAGAGACTCTCAAACTATGAAACTCTGAGGAAAATCTACTGTACCAGGGGTGAGTTTCCCCCCATGAGCTGTTGGTCAGAGAGAGATCCTAGAGTTCCTCCAATTCACCAAGGGTGTTGCCGTTAAAGTCGGTTGTACACTAGAAAGGTGGGTAAGGCCCTGTTGCTGAAGACACTGCATGTTGTGAGTGTGGGAAAAGAAGAAGAGATGGAACTGAGACTAAGCCAAAAAACTCCATGCTACTGGATGGATGACATTCATATTGGCAGGAGACTCTATACGGATGGTTGGGAAAGAAAGGTTCCCCTATAATTTTACTCAATGATGGACCCTGCGTGCTGCACACTATGGGCATGTTAAGCAATACCTGCAAGTGCAATAATGGCTTGACTAACACACGTAAAATTGACAAATTTCTAATTGGATAAGGCCCCCTCCTAAGGGTGGAACACACATCTGGTGCTGTAGACCAGGCCAATACCTTGTGTCAAGACAGGCTACAGGCCCTAGTGGAGAAGCCATCATGAGTATATTGTTTAATGAGTATAATACACCTACTGGGATATCTTCTAGGCATTTGTATTTACTTTCATGTTTGTTTGAATGTGTCTATTTCCTTCCATTTTTCTTTATAGTAGAAGAAACACCACTGAGATAGTTCAGTGGCCAAGGCCTAAAGATGACAGATGGGGAGGCCCAAGAAGCTACTATGTTGGCATGATACAACACAGATCGTCCTACATCTATCACCCCCTCCAAGGCTCAGGGACTTTAGCAAAAGATGGATGGGAAGATTGTAAGAGTGGAGGAAAGGGATGGGGTGTCTCCTGATTGGCTAGCTTCTCCAATGGGCGGGGCCTGATGTGGAGCATGGACTATGAAGGGGCTGCTGGTAGCCATCTTAGGACAGAAGCCAGGTGCCACGGGTACTGCACATGCTGTGGGGAACTTACAGCCAGCCGCAGCAGCTCAAAGACAAAATGGACTGACTCCTGTGGATCCTGGGTGAGATGGCTGCCCCTGAAGCATGAGCAAATGCTAGCGGGGACTATGGTAGCCAGAGCGCGGTCTGATATGATGGGCTGTGCCACCGAAGGTGTGGGGCCAGGCACTGGATTCTCATTCCTTTGTAAGTTAATAAACTCACATGAAATATATTATATGGTTTGTCTGATCATGCAGGAGACCCAGAGTGAATTCAGGCCACACAAGCAATCAGAGAAAGAGTACATAAAAACATTCCTCTTCACAATAGCTGCAAAAAAAAAAAAAAAAAATAGTATATCTCAGAATAAACCTGACTAAAGACATTAAAGACCTCTAAAATGAAAATTTTAAATCTTTAAAGAAAGGCATTGAGGAAGACCTCAGAAGATGGAAGGACCTCCCATGCTCATGGACTGGAAGAATTAATATTGTGAAAATGACCATCCTACCAAAAGCCATTTATAGATTTAATTCAATGCCAACCAAAATCCCCATGACATTTTTCACAGAATTGGAAAAAAAACATACTAAGATTCATATGGAAATAGAAAAGATCTCAGATAGCCAAAGCAACCCTGAGCACTAAAAGAAATGCCAGGGGATTACTATACCAGATTTTAAGCTCCATTACAGAGCTATAGTCATAAAAACAACATGGTACTGGCACAAAAATAGACCCTTAGATCAATGGAACAAAATTGAAGACTCAAATATGAGTACATGTAATTTCAGCCACCTGATATTTGACAAAGGGGCCAAGAACATTCATTGGGGGAAAGACAGCATGTTCAGCACTCCACCTGTAGAAGAATGAAACTTATCTTTCACCATGTACAAAAGTCAATTCCAAATGGATCAAAGACCTCAATGTAAAGCCTGAAACTCTGAAACTGTTAGAAGAAAATATTGGCAAAAACCTACATCATATAGTGTAGGAAAAGATTTTCTTTTTTTTTTCTAACTTTTTGCCAGACCCAGGTGCAGATCATCTTTGCCACAGTGTACCCAACTTTCTTTGTGCTTCTGTTTGTAGCCCCAGCTGTCCCGAAACTCACTATGTAGACCAGACTGGCCTTGAACTCACAGAGATCCACCTGCCTCTGCCTCCCAAGTGCTGGGACTACAGGTGTCCACCACCACACCCGGCCTTTTTTTTTAAAAAAAATTTAATTTTTAAAAAATTTTTATGTGTATGAATATACTGCCTGCATGTGTGTGAGTGTACCCATGACTTGCAGTGCCATGGAGGTCAGAAGAGGGCTTCAGATTCCCCTGGAACTGGAGTTAAGGATGGTTCATCACTGCCATTCTAAACCAGACATCAATTGTTCAGGAAACAAGGTCAAGAATCAACAAATAGGACCTCATTAAACTTAAAAGCTTCTGTACATCAAAGGAGGCAACCAGGGAAGTGAAAAGAAAACCCACAGAATGGGAAAAAATCTTCACCAGTGACACATCTGACCAGTGTGGAGAACTCTTAAAAAACTACAAATGAGCCTACCATTTGACCCAGTTATACAATCCTTGGCATATACCCAAAAAATTCAGTCTATTGCAGAGACACTTGTGCATCCATGTTTGTTGCTTCTCTTTTCACAGTTGCTAAGAGATGGAAGCAACTTGAGTGTCCCTCAACTGACGAATGGATAATGAAAATGTGGTTCATTTATGCAATGGAGTTTTACTCAGAAGTAAAGAAAGATGAAATCATGAAATTTGCAGGTAAATGGATGGAACTAGAAACTGTTACACTAAGTGAAGTAATAGAGACTCAGAACAAAAAAAAGACATAATGTTCTCCCTCATATGTGGATCCTAGGAATAAATCCTGATAAATGAGTATGTATCCAGACATAACTACAGAAACAATGATAATGGAAAGGAACCAGGGAGGTAAAGGAAAAGAACCTGAAAGAGAAGAACAGTAGGAAACAGGCATTAATAAAGGAGATATGGATAAAAATTGGGTTAGGTTAAGGGATGGGGGAGGGAAGGGTATACAAGGAACATAGGGGATAAAGGGAAAGAAGGAGCTCAAGAGAGGTAGGACCATGGGAGGAGGGTATTATTAAGGGAGAAAGGGGGAAATGGGGCACCTTAATTGGGGAACCCATGATGGAGGGGTTAGACAATGTGAGAGATAAATAATGCTTAGCTAGTTTTTAAAACCAGAGGGAACCATATTAGTTCAACAACCTACTGACAAATTATACATACCAGATCAAGAAATATATTCCTAAGAAATGTTCATCTGAGAACAATTGGCCTTTTCCCAAGATTTATCTACATGGCACACAGTAATTAAAAGTACCAGACTGGTGGAACTGACCTTCTTAGCTGTTTAACAGATATACTTTGAGGCCTATAATAAATTGGTCAGAGGGACATAAAGGGCAGTTTTTACTCCTTGCCCTCCTAGGTCAACTAGTTCCAGGGGACTATAAGCACCTCTCAAAATGTCCTATAACTGTGGTGAGTCACCTATCCTCTTAATCAAGGAGCCTGAGGAGACCCCACAGGAAGGATTTGAACCAATGTTCAGTCTACAAAGAGGAGGGTCAACACAGGAAGGAAACATTTCCTCTATGCTTCCAAGTGAAGCCAGTTGTGGTCGAGCAGGACCTTTGACTTATCTTCACATAGGCAGGACTGGTAAAAGAAAGCCAGGGGCTCCTCCCAAGCCCACCTGACCCCCAAGGAACAGATCCTCAAGCAGCCTTAAGAGTAAAAATAAATCAGTTTATCTGGGCCAACTGTATGGCCTCAAATACCCAAAAGGAATGTATAACCATAGTTTAAAGAGGCTAACATAATTTTTTAAGAGTCCATATGAATAGGTAAAGGCTACAAACAAGAAACAATGCCACATAGGAGATACCTTCTTTTGAGTTGTTGGCCAGGGTGGCCCAAAAGACTCTCAGATAGTAAGCCAGCCTAAAACTGGGAAAATGAACAGCAGACCCCAGTTTTGTCTAAAGGAATATTGACAACTGATTGCTGCTAGATGAGGAACAACTGACCTTCCCAAACAAAGACCTCTAGATAGGCTGATTAGATTCGCCAAATGGACAAGTACTGGGGAATGGCTGGGGGTTCTGACAACACAGCAGGCACTAGCAGGGAAGACAGAATAAAAGGGCTCTAGTGGGCTGGGGGGTGGGGGGGTATAGGATGGTGCCATTGGGGAAATGGTTATATAGATGAATAAGATTTGGATGTTCTGTGTGATATATACAAAAAAATCAACAAATTTAAAAAATGAGTTATATTTGAGGAGGAAGAATAAAAATTTATATCATGTTAATTAGTAGAGGTGATAAACATTACCATTGAAATCTACCTGATTTTTATATCCATAAACAGGTCCCAAGGATCTGAGTGCAACTGACCATGACTAGTAATAATCAGATACATACAGATTAGAGATGCATGCACCAAGATCTAAGTGTTATTATCAAAAACAATGAGTCTTTCTGTAAGAAACAGTATATTTTAAAATGAAATGAAGATTTTTTTAAAGGTTAAAAACTCCTTTAATTTTTTTGTCTTAGAGGGTTTATACTGAGTTGAATATTGTACAACTGTATTAATTCAACTGTGAACCTAAAAATTGTATAGGCACTTTTGAAAGACAGGTATCTTTGCTCTGGAAATTTTTATTGAGTATGTTAAAGCTGTAATGAAATGCTTCTTCTAAAAATTAAAAAATAAATGTAATTTTTCTGTATATCTGAATAAATATCCAGTAGAGATATGTATCTTATTTTCTTTATCCATCCATCTGTTGATTAACATGTAGGATGGATGATGGTTCCATTTTATTTAGCTACTGTAAATAGTGCAGCAGTAAACATAGCAGTACAAGTATGTCTGTGGTAGGGCTTCGAACAGTTTGGCGACATACCAAAGAATGGTATAGTTGGTCATATGGCAATTCTACTTTCTGTTTCCTGAGAACAACTTTAGGTAAGGTTATAATTATTTTAAGACATAGTTGATAAAATCTCCAATTCCTTCCATAAAAAATACATGCATTTGGTATAGTGAAAGAGAATCATGATTTTAAAAAAAAAAAGAACAATGTGTTGAATCCACAGAATGTTTAAAATATGTACCATGATAGACACAATGTAGAAGCAGATCACATCCTGTGAGGCCACATGGCATGCCACCTGGAAACTTCCAGAAATATCTGGGCATTTCTGACAGTATCTGAGGGAAGGTAGCATCCTGTATTAGCATGTACGGGAATGAAACAACCAGCCACAAATGATTCTGTAAATGAGACTTCATTAGTGCCTGTATGCTGGGGTGCCCTAGGGAAATATTGCTTACATTTAGTACCCACAAGTGAATTAGTCTAATGCAGAAAATAATATTAAAACTCAATTTCTGATTTTGCTAAAATTAAAAAATAGACAAAGAGTAACCTCAAAGAAGGATTAAGAGAACTCGATGAGTCTTATTTTAAGTGCTTACGACAGTTCTCTATAACCCATTTCAAGTTCTTATGAAATGTTTTTTGAGCAACTGGTATTATACTATTCACAGTGGTAGAATAAACAATATTGTAACGTGAAACCTGCAAAGAATCAGTAGGTACAGAACCATGTCTAGACCCCAAAATGTGTTATTTTAATGAGGTTAGAAATTTTTGCTGTGTAATAGAATTCCTGACTTTGCTAATCATCAAATGAAAAAGTATAATTCCCAGGAAAAGCTGACAGTATTAATTTTAAAGTAATTCTTGACCAATGCCTTTTCATTGTGGATCTAATGCTAACAACTGAATTGTTGATTTTCAGTTCCTGATCTTTCACCCCGGTCTTGTTCTGCATGCCTTCACTATCACCTGCACTTCAGCGCCTCCTTATGTATTCTTTTACTTTTGCTTTCTGATGGTTTGTACATCTGCTTTTACTGTTCTGTCAAGAGCATTTATATTACTAATTTTTTTTCACATTGTATTAGTTACTTTCCTTTGTTGTGATAGAACACCATGATCAAGGCAACTTATAGAAGGAAGAGTTTACTTGGCTTAGGTTCCAGAGGGAGAGTCCGTTATGGCCAGGAAGGCATGGCAAAAGGAGGTGGCAGGAGAAGAAAGATGAGTGCTTAGATCTTCAAGCAAGCACAGAAGCAGAGTAAAATGGAAATCTGACAAGACTTAAGAACTCTCAAAGAGTTTTTCCAGTGACATGCTTCTTCCAATAAGGCCGCACACACTTCCTAAAGCTTCCATGACCATCCCCAAACAGTGCCTGGACCTGTGGACCAAGTGTCCAAATACTTAGAGCCTATGAGACACATTCTCATTCAAACTACTATGCACAGGCTTAGGGTTAAAGAAAACATTTTGTTAATAAGATGCTACTTCTTTCGAAAAATAATACTAAGTGAAGTAACAAAGACTCAGAAAAATAAACGACATATGTTCTCCCTCATATGTGGCTCCTAGCACCAAATCCTTTTAAATTCCAAGTCCTTTTAATAAGATGATGATATACAGCAGTCCCTTCTCCATGAAATAACTATCATCATCAAGACTTCTGCTGAGCCTGATCACTAAACATAGTCAAAATTGGGCATGTTGACCGTTGTGCGCATTCATTAAAGGAGTGCCAAGCAGGGTCACTGGACCCTCGCCTGAATATCCAGCCACTCTTTCCAACCAAATAGTCCAGCCTTGGAAGACAAAGGAAAAATGAGGAAGAACCCAATAGAGGGATGCTTTTGGAAGCCCTTGACAAGAAATTCCAGTGGACTCTCATATAAACATTTGAAAATTGCCCTGTTCTGACTTTTTTCTAGTTACTTGTCTAGAACTTGTCTTTACTTCTCCTTCACATCTCCCATTCATGATTCAAGGACTTTCTTCTCCCCTTAGAGACAAAAGTTATGCAATTTGGAAGCCTTTTAGATAGACCCAGTGAATGGGTACTCCAATTGCTTAACCCTGTGTAGCTGTTCAGCATGGAAGAAGCCAGAGTGGTCTGCATCCCTATTCCCTGGCAATTTGGGTAACCCCTTCAGAAGATGGTGTCTTAAGAATAGGAGGTAGGAATTAGCTAGGGAGTAAAGGTAAAAAGACCCCAAAGAAATGTAGCCAGTTTCTTGGCTAAAAGTCAAAATGTCCTTGGGCCTGTTAGAAACATACTCTGTTCCAAGGCCAAAAATGTCAAAAGTATTTGGGAGCTTGTATCTAATCCTTAAAAGACTTTAGGGTTACCTCTTCAGATGGGGGGAATGTTGGAGGGGAGGGAGTGGGCATGGATTTGATCAAAAAACCTTATATGTTTTTGCAAAAATTTTTAAAAAATCAACTCATATTTAAACTACCTCCTAATTAAGTGAAATAACATATAGAACCTTTAGAGCCAAAAAATAATAATAATATCTTTATCAATTCTTTGAAAATTCCACATATGTAATCAATGTATTTTGATCTTATCAACCACCAACTACCTCTCTCCAATTCCTCTGGGAACGCACCAACTTGATTCCCTACTGAATTGATATCTTATAGCCTCATTTGTTGTTTGTTTCTTTTTGAGACAGGGTCTCCCTGTAGCCCCAGCTGGCCTGGAACTTGCTCTGTACACCACGCTGGCCTCTCTCAGAGATTTGCCTGCCTCTGCCTCCCAAGTACTATGAATAAAGGTCTGCACCAGCATTCCAGGCCCTTGGTTTCCTGTTATTTTTTAGTTATTATTGTTGACAGCTCCTGAGTCCAATTAATGCTGACCATCTTCAAATATATATGCCAAATCCACAGGCCATGAGTGACTTACCAGCAGTCAAATCCCCAAAGAAAAGATTATATGTCATCCTTCAGTAGCCATCAACTGTCAAAAGCTCCTCCATTAGGGATGCAGCCCAAGGAATCCTTTCCACGTCCATGATGGAATTTGACTGACTTGATCTTGTGCAGGTCTTGTGCTGGTATGAGTTGATATGTGCATCATCCATGCCAAGCCCAGGGGACAGGATTTCATAGCTTTCTCCCACACTCTCTGGCTCTTACATTGGTTGTGCCCCTCTTCCCACAAATGTCCTCTGAGCCTTGGATAGGGGAAGTTTAATGTAGATTATTCGCCTATGGTTGAGCACTCACAGCCACTCATTATCAGCACTTTGGCCACTTCTAAGTCTCTGAATCAACCGCCACTTATTTCAAAAAAGAAGCTTCTTTCTCCAGGGTTGAGAACAGCACAAAGCTATGAGTATAGCCATGGATACTTGTAGGGACTCAGGTTTGCTTTGCTTAGTGGGGGACTTGCTGGCTTCAGGGCAGAGGGTCTGATCAGCGACAGAGTCAAACTCTAGGACCTGTGTCTTCCCAACAAGATGACTTATTTTAGAATTCAGATGGTTTTTATACATGCCAAGGAACTAGCAGTCACATGGGATATGACAGTCACATACAAAGATTTAGGGTACAAAGAAACTGGACATTTAGTCTGTTAGTTGGCACCAGAAGGATTCTTAAACTTTTACTCAAGGTTATCAATGCCCATCCAGTAATTTATTGGCCACAATGTTTTCTTTCTTAGAGCTAAAAGCATGGTGAACTTTTAGCTCAGGAGTAAACCTTTAACTTGGCCTAATCTCTTAGCCAGGGATAGCTGAGTTACTTGTTTAGGACGAGGAGGTGAGCTAAGGGTTGTTTGACCAAGACGCTTTCCCACAGAGAAGGGAGCCTGCACTTTTATGACCAGGCCAATTCCTCCTGCCAGCCCAACAGTGTTCTGCAAGGCAAGGAATATCAGAGCCACTGTTTTCAGTGCCCCTCCCTTTTACCAGAGAATGCAGCCTGGACCTGTAAGTTTTAGGCTCACCTCACCCTAGGGCCTGGCATCCTGGCTTCCTACATCTCCTCTCTTTTTGCTTTTTAAAAGGAGGAAGGAAGTGGTCATAGAAGCCACAGTATTATTAATCAAAATTACAATACAGTGCATAGCTATTGAAGCTCCCATAAGAAGAAGAATGCCAATCAATATTGGGCCCAAGAATGGACTAAGCCTTTGGAGACATTTTGGCCAAGGTATAGAAAATTTAGACATCTTATCAATTTCCTTTTGTAAATCATTAATCTGTTGGTCTATAGTATGTGAAAAATCAGAGAAGTTAAAACAACACATTCTTGGAAATTGTTCATATCCCATGTGATTTTTTAACAACAGATAGTCTATAGCAGCTCTATTTTGTAGCACAGCAGCTCTTAGTTCTCCCATTTCCTAATTAATTTCTCCTAGTATTTTTGCAGTTATGTTTGCTGTTTTACTAGTTACACAAGAGAGCTTAGATATCTCATTTTGCAATCCAGTTACCAATCCAGGTATGGGGAGTAAAAAGACAGACCGAACAACTACAGATTTTGGGTCAAGAAGCTTGAGAGAATCATCACAATCTTCAGGTAAAGATCTAAGTATTATTTTTACAGGAGGGGTTATTAGCAAAGGCATTATGCATCCTATAGCACATAATCCTTGATATTTATAAGGCAGTGCTACATAGATTTCATTATTGCAAAAGAAGGTCCATCCTACAGGCAATTGTTTCCCATGCTTTAAGGTATGATTAGAGGTGGTATTGCAGTGTAAGGGAATAAACTTACAATCAAAACACAAACAGTGATTAACAATAACATGAGATACAGGAAAGTCTTTGACTATCTTATCAACACGTTGTGTTTGACTTTCTATATTGTCCCTAGTTATCTGTTTATAAAGATCCATATGTACCCCCATTCCTATTAGATTTTTTTTTAACAATCCTGGCATAGAAGGGTCTCCTCGTACACAGAAACTCTGTTTATTATAACCCTTTTGCACAAGATGAACTCATAAATTTCCATTTAAATTATTAGATATGGACAGGCTGCTTTGTTGCAAAGATGTGGTTGATCTAACTAGTTCAATATCTTTAAAAGGTCTCTTTTGTTTTTCTACACAGCTATAACTTCCAGTATCTTCTAAGGTCAGTGCCTCTTTAAAAATACTGAAATCATGTTGGTTTTTTTAGGCTCTGGTCATTGGCATTTTTCCAACCTAAAAATCCTCCATCCATTTGGCTGTATATCCTCTGTCCATCCTTTTCCCATATGATGGGTCCAGGTGGCCATGCACAGTTTTGTGTAATACACTCGAGTACTAATCTTGATCCTAAAATAGGTACGCCATTAACATTAGCATTGATGACACACATTTTAGCTTTTATGCTATTCACAGTCAGTATAGTTAGAACACAGACAGGAAGAACTTCAGGTTTAGAGATATCTTGGTCCTGGCATTGTCCAAACTCCTGGACATCATTCATGAGGTTCTTAATCATTCCCCAGGTCACAGGAGGCTGCGTCTTCTTCTGGCGGGGTCTCCTTTTCTGCTTCCTCGGGGTCAGTGCAGCCATCTTTGCTGTGGGGGCTTTGGTTGAGTTGTCTGACATATCTGAGTGGCACCCATTGGGGGGAGGATTCATTTTCTGGAAAGACACAAGCATATCCTCATCCCATTGTTAGTAGAGGTGCTGGAGAAGAAATGAGGATTCTGTACTGTTATCCCAGGTATAGGTGATTCCCTGGTTTTTATTTTAGTTATTTGATCTTTGAGGCATTTGTGTTGTCTCTCTATTATTGCTTGTCCTGTGGGGTTGTAAGGAATGCCAGTGGTATGTGAAATACCCCAAGTTTGGCAGAAATGTTGAAAAATTTTACTAGTATAGGAGGGCCCATTATCTGTTTTTATTTGATGAGGTATTCCTAAAATTGAAAATGTTTGAATAAGATGTTTAATTACATCTTTTGATTTTTCTCCTGTATGAGCTGTGGCATTTAAAGCCAAGGAATAAGTATCTGCTGTACAGTGGACATATTTAAGTTTTCCAAATTCAGTTATATGAGTTATATCAGTTTGCCAGGTTATATTAGGCCGTAGGCCACGAGGATTGACTCCAGTCATGGGACCTAAGGGAAGAAGTGGAGCACACTGAGAACCATTGTTAACTATAATTTTAGCTTGATCCTTAGTAAGGTGGGGATATAAAGTTTTTAACAATTTTTGCTGGCTGATGAAGGAGTTGGTTACTGCATAAAGGAGTCACAACATTTACTTGTTTGGTTAGGTTATCTGTTTGTTGATTTAAGGAAGCTAACAGACCAGGTAATCCAGTATGGGAGTGTATATGAGTCATAAAAATGAGTGTTCTCTTTGGCGAATTGTAGTCCTCAGAAATAAGAATAACATCCCAATTGGTTCTCCTGGTTTATGTTGTAAAAATGCTGTTTCTAGTTTTAGGAGTGCCTGGGCAGCATATTCTTAATCTGTGTATATATTTAAAGGTTGAGGAAAAAGCATGAAGCTTGGAGGATAGCATAAAGTTCTGAATACTGGGCAGAAGCAGTAACAGGCATTTCCCAAGTATGAGAAAAGTTTTGTTTTGTTTGAAGTTGGTATAAAATAGCTGCGGCCTTTCCTTTGTTCGTCCCATCTGTAAACAAGATGTCTGCCTCTGGGAGAGGAGAGTGTGAAGTAATAGTGGGAAAGATAAACTTAGTAATTTGAAATAATTTTAAAAGTTTCCAGTATGGATAATGAATACCAGTATCTCCAGCATAGTTTGCAAAGGCAAGTCGCCATGAAGGGGAAATTGAAGCTACATAATCAATTTCTTTGCAAGTAAGGGGTAGAGTTATTTTATCAGGGTCTTTTCCAAAAACATGAAGAGTCCATAAACGGGCTCTCTGAATTAAAAGAATTATCATAGAATAATAAGGTGTTATTTTTTTATTAAGATAATGGGGGAAGTGAATAAATTCTAATGGACAATTAGGCTCTTGAAATATAATAGCTAATGGTTGTTCTATATTTGGAATTATAAGCATCTGAATATCTTTTGGAAGATTAACTCTATTTACTCTTATTTGATGAAGGGCTTTATTTACCAGTGTTAATGCTTGTTTAGCATCTGTACTTAAATGTCTAAGAGAGTTAGGATCTGAGTCCGCTTCCAATAGATGGAAAAGAGGACTTAATTGTATGGTAGTAAGATGAAGAGAAGTCCTACACCAGTTTAAGTGTCTCATAAATTTTTGTAATTGATT
>NW_008357993.1:1446864-1448430 GCF_000622305.1 Nannospalax galili | reverse complement strand
CAATGGAAATTTTTTTGAGGCAATATAAAGTCCATATTTTGTTAAAACAGTTGTTAATTTAGTAAGCATAACTTCTAAAAGTTGAATAGAAGGGTGGCTAAGGAGAATATCATCCATATAATGAAAAACAAGAACAGTAGGGAATTTTTTAAGTATTGGACTAATTATTTTATGCATGTAAAATTGGCATATAGTAGGACTATTTTTCATTCCCTGAGGTAGGATTTTCCATTGATATCTCTGCATGGGTACAGAGTGATTGTTGACCGGGATAGTGAAAGCAAAACGCTCCCTATCCTCAGGATGTAAAGGAATAGAAAAGAAACAGTCCTTCATATCAATTATTATAATAGCATGTCCTGCAGGCACAACTGCAGGAGATGGAAGGCCAGGCTTTAGCGATCCCATCTTTTTCATAGTCACATTAACTTTTCTTAAGTCGTGTAAAAATCTCCATTTTCCATGAGTTTTCTTTTGTATTACAAATATAGGCATGTTCCAGGGGCTGTTAGAGGGCTCTAAGTGCCCTCTATCTAATTGTTCCTGTATAAGACCCTGTAAATGAGGCAATTTATTACTAGAAATAGGCCATTGGTCTACCCAGACAGGGTCATCAGTTAACCATTTGAGTTTTATGGGCTCAAGTGGCAGAGCAATGGTCTTTAGAATTGGAGGTGCTGAATAAAAGGATTATTAAGAGTATAAGGCTGTTTAGAGGTATAGTCGGAATTTTTGGTCCAGGATGAGGAGAGAGACACCTGTAATTGTCCTAGCACATCTCTTCCTCAGAGGCTAGTGTTAATGCCTGTGGTGATAAATGGCTGAAAAGTTCCACAGACCCCATCCGGGTCTTCCCACTGTAGGGGATGGAAATACTGGAGTGAGGAAATTGTTCCTCCTACCCCCAGGAGGGGGGGGGGCTTTTCTGTGGGTCAATGTGATGGCCAGTCCTCATGTCTAATAATTGATTGATCAGCCCCTGTATCTAACAGACCTCTTACAGCAATTCCCTGTACTATTAGGGTCATTGTAGGCTTAAGGTCAGATGTTACAGGGCCCAGGGGGGTTTACTCCCACTGAGGCTGTTGACCCTCTTGGTTGTGGGGCTGAGGGCTGCCCCATATCTCGTTTAAAGTTTTGTTATTTTTATTGAAGTAAGAACGGCAATCTCTAGCCCAATGGAAACCTTTTTGACATTTAGGGCATTTTTTATTTGGTTTAGGTCTCGAGCCTGAAGGTGGAGGGGTCAGGTATAGGCTTGCAATCTTTGAGAGGGCATTGTCTTGCAAAGTGACCCATTTTTCCATATTTAAAGCATGGATCTTTTATTTGGGCAGCAAAAGCTTCTGCCAATGCAGTTGCCATCATGCTAACCTATGCTGAAACTGTGCCTGTGTCCTGAGTAGCTGTTACCCAGGAAGACAAATCTTGATTTTTTACTGGAGCAATTGCTGCTTTACATAAAGTGGGGACCAACTCCCCCTCTCTAATAGAATTAGAGGCTAGTGGTTGCATTCCCAGAGGCTGTGCCACAGCAGGAGGGAGCGCTGGCAGCTTCACAGCACC
>NW_008357993.1:1427351-1446779 GCF_000622305.1 Nannospalax galili | reverse complement strand
TGGAGGTGCCTGGGCCACAGAGGGAGGGGAGTCCTCTTCTATTTGGAGACACTGGCAAAGAGCAGACCAGAGAGGGAAATAGAAGACAGGAACAGTCTTTCCCTGCTTTTGATAATTCTGTACATTGTCTCCTACTCTTTTCCAAGATTCCAAGTCAATAGTTCCCATAGCAGGAAACCAAGGATTACATTCTATAGTAGTACCTAAAAAGGCCTTAATCTGAGTTTCTGTACATTTAATTCCTCTAGACTTTAGCATTCATTTAAGAATACATTGGAAGTGAGACCAATCTGGAGAGTGAGAATTACCTATATTTACAATTGCCCCTTACCTACGAACCAGTGTGACAAGGGGATCAAATCAGCCTAAGGGGGGAGAATTGCTCTGTCCACAGCGAAGGAGAGGTCCAAGAACGTCCCTGTTTCAGGAGCCAGTTGTAGGGACTCAGGTTTGCTTTGCTTAGTCGGGGACCTGCTGACTTTGGGGCAGAGGGTCTGATCAGTGACAGAGTCAAACTCTGGGGCCTGTGTCTTTCCAACAGGATGACTTATTTTAGAATTCAGATGGTTTTTATACATGCCAAGGAACTAGCAGTCACATGGGATATGACAGTCACAAACAAAGATTTAGGGTACAAAGAAACAGGACATTTAGTCTGTTAGTTGGCATCAGAAGGATTCTTAAACTTTTACTCAAGGTTGTCAATGCCCATCCAGTAATCTATCGGCCACAATGTTTTCTTTCTTAGAGCTAAAAGCATGGTGAACTTTTAGCTTTTAGCTCAGGAGTAAACCTTTAACCTGGCCTAATCTCTTAGCCAGGGATAGCTGAGTTATTTCTTCAGGACAAGGAGATGAGCTAAGGGTTATTGACCAAGGCGCTTTCCCACAGAGGAGGGAGCCTGCACTTTTATGACCAGGCCAATTCCTCCTGCCAGCCCAACAGTGTTCTGCAAGGCAAGGAATATCAGAGCCACTGTTTTCAGTGCCCCTCCCTTTTACCAGAGAATGCAGCCTGGACCTATAAGTTTTAGGCTCACCTCACCCTAGGGCCTGGCATCCTGGTTTCCTACAGATACTAAGATGGTAATTTGACAATATGACCATTTAGTGAAACAATACCAGGAAATTCCCTTCTGGTTTACAATACTAGACATAAAATCCCTACGGTGGAGTAAGCCTCAACTGCAATCAGAAAGTGGTTGGTTGCCTCCATAATCCTCATGCCACTATCACACCAGTGGACACAAATTTCCTAGCAGGCTAGTGTTGCCATCTGTAGGCTCCAGCACTGGGTGAAATCACTGATGTCATTTCTCCTTCCCCACCTTGAGCACCTTGCATATAGCACTTTCCAGCACTATAAAAATAACTGGCAGGGAAAGAGTTTCCTGGTCAGTTTGTGATTATTTCTCAATGTCCTACAACTAAAGTGGGTGGTATATTCAGCAATAGGTCTTATCATTTAGTTATGGTGGCAATCAAGAAGAGTGGAAGTAGCCTGTGTTGTTTTAGGTGCCTCTGGAACCTCCATGATCAATAATTTATAGGGAGGAAGCCCATGCTTGGCACTTAGATTTTCATTAAATAATTCATGTGTTCTGGGCAAAGAATTATCCACCCATGCAGGATATTTCTGTCACTCCTATTTTTATTATTATATTTTAAAATTAGCTTAAACTAATGAATTTCCAAAGTTTCTTTATACATTCTTACTTTTAGTTAATCTGACTCCTACCACTGGGAGGTAGATTAACAAAAAGCTAATCTCCTATCTCTACTTAAACCTTTAACCTGAAATGTCTTACCCTGGTCTTTCATGTCAGAACAATCTGTGTTCTGCTAGGCCAAACTCTTAGCAGGCACACCCCTGGATGAGGCTTCCCTGGGCTGGTTAAGATGAGCCTCCTTGGAAGTAAAGACTCTGGTCCCCTGGCCAGTTTTGGGAAAGGGAGGGATCCAATTCCCAAGAACAAAAGAAGTTAGGCTGGGCTAAGCTGCTATATGTAGTACAATGGGTACGGCATCAATATTGTGCCCACTTTTGGCAAGAAGGGCCCCAAAGGCATGTATTAAATCTTTTATAATCCCAGCTCTCTCTCTGATAAAGTCACTTAACCCAGTAAAAGAAATAGGACTCATAGAAAATAAACAGAAATTATGACAGTCTCCTTAATCTATAGTTTTGCTATTTGTGGTTTAGTTGTCTATGATCAACCATGGACTGAAAATATTAATTGAAAAATTCCCAAAATAAACTTAGGTTAGTCACCATTCTGAATAACATAATGAAATCTCTGCTTGTCCTACTGCATCCTTCACAGGGCATGACTTTTCCTTCAGTTCAGTGTGTCCTGATCACATACACTGCAAGTCTATCTGTCACATAGTAGGTGTCATGACTGTCAGTTTACCCATTACTGTAGTGCAATGCTTATGGTCTATTGCCTCTTATTTTACATAATGGGCCCAAAGTACAAGAGTAATGATATCAAGTCTTTGGAATACTGAAAGAAAAATAGTGTGAAATAAGTGAAATGCTAAAAGTTCTCTATATAGTAAGGAAAGGAGAAAAATGTATATGTTAGTATTGCTATGACCTATAGCAAGAACGGTGCTTCTAGCCATGAAATTGTGAAAGATAAAAGAAATTTGTGGGGCCGAAGAGATGGCTCAGTGGTTACGAGCACTGGCTGCTCTTGCAGAGGACCAGAATTCAGCTGAAAGCACCCACGTGGTGGCTAACAGCCATCTGTAACTCCACTTCCAGCTGCTCTGACACATTTTTCTAGACTTTGTGGGCATTGCACACATGTGGTGTACTTACATATAGGCAGGCAAAACACTCACACACATAGAATATTACAGAAAGAAATTCATGTTAGTTTTGCTCCTGCAGAGTGCATAAGTATTTGTAAATCTGTCACTGTGATAATTTATGAAATACATTTAGTGATAGGCATGCATGCATGTATTTGAAGTAATTACATATATGCCTACATATGATGCACATACATAAATTTTCAGTTCAGATCGGAAGGTAGCTGAGCACTGAGCACAAGCATTCATATTCTCTGCTTCTTGCATAGGCATCATGTGATCAGTTTTGTGACATCCCTGCTATAATGAACGGTACCCTGAAACTGTGACCCCCAAATAAGCCCTTTTTTCCTTAGGTTGCTTTTTTGGGGGTATTTTATTATACTGCAGGAAAAGCAACCAACAAAGCGATACTTACTTTAACTTCTGTCTTTCTTATTTCTCCATTACCTTATCATTGTCTGAGTATATATGAAATGACTTACCCCCAAAATCCCTAAATGGAAAGCAAGCAAGCCATATGATTTAACATGGAGATGCCCCTGGTAAAAGAGAAAGCTGGGAAATGGTTTATGAAAAGAGGAAAAAAATGAAATATTAAGTGCTTCAAAGGGAGGCCAAGTCATGAAGGTCTTGAAACTCACACTTAGGAAGCATGTTTCATCTTGAATTATTGAGAAATAGTGAATGATCCCACGTACATTACCAAGTGAAAGCATGTTTCATTTCAGAGCCTTAAGCTCCTCGTACTAACGTGCATGACTCATCTGGCAAAGTTAATGACTGACTTGGTGGAAAGGGAAACTGTTTCACCTTTTTATTCACTTTTGCTCTTCTGATGAGAGAAGCCATGTGATGACACACAGGAATGAAGTCATATCAGAATACTTTCCCCGGAAAGCAAGCACTAGAGCATTCTCGAGGTGCTCCGTATTTTACATTACATTTCAGGTTCTTTGTTTATAAATACGCTCAAAAATCTGTAGGAGCTCAATCAAAACTGAGATACTCAGGAATGACATTGCTTTACACTAAGTACCCAAAGGTCTGGCACTATCAGCAGCTGCTTCTTTTGCTCTGTTTTTTGAGACAAGACCTCTCCATGTGTCCCAGGCCCACAATAACCTGAAGCCTACTATTCAAGCAAGGCCAACCTTGAATTTGCAATGATCCTTCTGCCTTGATCTGACAGGTGCTGAGTTTACAAGCATATGCCTCTGCGCTTTTATACTGGTGTCATCTAGAATGGCCTCATGGATGAAAGTTTAGCTTGGTGCTCTCTGTGTAAACTTGTCATTAAACATTACAGAAAGTTTGAAAAAGAATACCCACGATCTTACAAACTAAGAAAATATCAGAATCAATTAATGTTGCCTCCCTCTTTAATTCACACATAACAATTATATGTATTTATGGGATAGAATATGATGTTTTGATAGATGTGGAATGATTGACTCAAGCTAGTTAAGCCATTCATCACTTTAAATGCTTTTCTGTAATCAGCAATATCTTCTTAGCTAGAGAATATAAAAAAAATATAGGGAATATGGGGCTGGAGAGATGGCTCAGTGGTTAAGAACACTGTTCTTGCAGAAGACCCAAGTTCGAATCCCAGCACACACATGGTAGCTAACAACTGTCTGTAACTCCAGTTCCAGGGGATCCGACAGCCTCTTCTGTCCTCTGCGGGCATTGCATGACATGGGTGCACTTACATGCAGGCAATACACTCATACACATAAAATAATACAAATAATAAATAAAATATTAAAAAAAATAGGGACTACCTAGCCATCCCTGTTTGCTTCCCCTACCCCTTCTAGGACGTGAGTTTAGTTTTGTCTTTGACCTACTCTACAAAAATTCCAGTTCCCTACTCATTTATCACAGTCCAGATTTTTGGTATCTCCTTTCCTGCTATGTCATGTTCTTTGTCATCATAGAGTTTTATTCTTTTTAGTTGTTTTGGGAGTGATCAGAAGTAAACTTGTGTTCAGTCTGTCACAATGAACAAGTTAAACCTCTTAGCTTCAGCAAATCTTTTTACACAGCAACCAGCCTCCCCCCTTTGCTCCATCTGGATGAAACCATTCTTCCCAAATGAAGACCCCTGTGTCCTTCTACTTCCTTATCTCATTTTATTATTGAAAGATAGACGTGAGCTATTGCAGAACAGATATACTTTACTTGATGCCTACAACTTTTGATGGTATGATTCTTCTCTATCTTTTCTTCCATTACTCTCTCAGACTCCTCTTTCTTAAAATCTCCTTCATCTCATAGTCAAACACATGGTAAGTAGTATAAGTCACTTATAGATGATGCACTTTGACTAGCTATATATTAATGTGAAATCATTTGAGGTAGCATGTTCCATCAAGCACCATTTAGGTGTTTTCTGCCTTCTGATGTTGAAAAGTAAATATTTATTTCTGTTCAGGAATTCCTATTTTCTCCAAGAACATACACAAAGTATATGAATTTCATACAGTTTTGGGATGTGCTGAGATCATATTAAGCCACGTAACTTACCCAATCAGAACAAGTCTTCAAGTAGTATGTTTTTCTTATTCTTGTGTCCTCTGACACCCAAATGTTGACCATGATGATCACAGCACATTCACTTTAGATACTAAAGCAAAGTTACTTAGATTTTGTAGGAATGGAAAAATAAGTGTCACGTACAATTGATCTACTTTTTGAAATACCCTGATAAAAGCATAAAGTATATGTGGTTGTGACCAGCTCTGGCTTGGTCTACTGGACTCAGCAAATTCCCTTTGGGGCAACCTATCACACTCTACTTTTGGCTACCAATCCTTGCTTCCTCATGTCATTTTGTTTTATACCTAGTAATATACTATTATCCACCTTTACTAAAATGACTGTAAAATATAACCTTAAAGACAATCTTTATCAAGTGACTTGTAGACAAAGACTTCCTTAATTCAATTTACTCCTGAAATTTGTGGTTTCTAATGAGCACTCCAGTGGCATGTGTAGCATTTCATTTTACCCTAGTGGTCTCTGGTTCTCCACAGGCTCCTAAAGACCACCCCTATTCCATCCTGTGAACAAAGAGCACCCTATGACTCCCCTTTGCAGAAAGAGATTCCTGTTGACTGGAGAGGGGGAAGTGTTCACTGAATAGGAATATGAACACCATGGTGTTTCCACTTTTAGCTATTAAATATTGCCTCATACTGCCCCACTTCCCTGTGGAACTTTCCCTTAAACTTGTCAAATACAGAGTTGTATACACTTTTCTGGTTTATCTTCTCAGAAGATTGTCACTGAAGATGAACTATAATGTCATTTCTGGGCAATAGGACGGGAGATAGAAACTGGGTTTGCCAGCTTTGTCTCCTCAGACAGAACTTCTTTTGATCAAGACATGGAAAATAAGCACCTCTTGCTGCTAGACAGCTGTTTTTCTGGAGCTATTGTGGAAGAGAAGTAAGCATTATGTATTGCGCCTTCTTTCTGCAACTATACCTATCTCTGCCAAATCCACAAACCTCGGGGATATTGCCAAGGTTTACTATCTTATTCTGAGATTCGGATGCTTCCTTTGCCCCAAAATATAAATCTCTACATTTTTCAGTTCATTATATACTTTGCATTATATCAGCTAATATCTAGTGATAGGTATTGTTTTACTAAGTTTTGCTTCTGATGACAAATATCTGGCTTAGAAAGTTCTGGAATGAAGAAATGAAAAAAAATGGAAGCAGACAATATTCTGTTTTCTTTTCAGTTTGTACAGCTTGCTGTAGAAAATGATGACTTGTGTTACCCAAGCCTATAGAAAGATACAGTCGAACAACGGGTTAGGTTTGATACTCCTCAGTCCTAACTTTTGGTGTCCATTATAGATGAAGGAATATATCCATGCTATACAGATAGGACCAGGTTAACTATAGAATCAGGGCTGTTTTCAGAGAAGTGGAATCATCAGAGTGTCACAGATTACTTAAATGTGTCCATTTCTGAAGCCCTGGAATCCAAGAATCATGTTCATAAATATTGCTAGAATAAAAAATTAAGTGGATCTCAAGTGAAATTCTGAAGAATTGACATTTAAAAAGAGTAAAAGGGCTGGGGTGATGCTGCAGTGGTAGAGTGATCACACAGCATGCATGGGGACCTGAGTTCAGATCTGCACTGTTTACATAGCAGGCCATATGTGGTGCTCTGCCTGTAACCCCAGCACTGTCCACATAGCAGGCCATGTGTGGTGGTGTGCCTGTAACCCCAGCACTGTCCACATAGCAGGCCATGTGTGGTGGTGTGCCTGTAACCCCAGCACTGTCCACATAGCAGGCCATGTGTGGTGGTGTGCCTGTAACCCCAGCACTGTCCACATAGCAGGCCATGTGTGGTGGAGTGCCTGTAACCCCAGCACTGTCCACATAGCAGGCCATGTGTGGTGGTGTGCCTGTAACCCCAGCACTGTCCACATAGCAGGCCATGTGTGGTGGTGTGCCTGTAACCCCAGCACTGTCTACATAGCAGGCCATGTGTGGTGGTGTGCCTGTAACCCCAGCACTGTCTACATAGCAGGCCATGTGTGGTGGTGTGCCTGTAACCCCAGCACTGTCCACATAGCAGGCCATGTGTGGTGGTGTGCGCGTAACCCCAGCACTGTCCACATCGCCGGCCATGTGTGGTGGTGTGCCTGTAACCCCAGCACTGACCACATAGCAGGCCATGTGTGGTGGTGTGCCTGTAACCCCAGAACTAGGGGGCAGAGATAGGTAGATACAAGGGCTTTCTGGTTGCCAGTCTAACCAAAGTAGTAGGCTCTAGGTTTAATGAGACACCATGTCTTAAAAAATAATGTGGAAAGTAATAGAGATACTTGGCAATGACCATTGGCCACAACATGTATACTTGTGGGTGTGCTCACAAACATACATGAGGACATACACACACACACACACACACACACGCATATATATACATATACATATGCATATACATACACAAAATAAAGGGAACGAAATAGATCTGCCAGGTAGTTTGAAAGAAAACCAGGAGTCCAATATCATGAAATGCTTTCAGACACCTATAATGACAGAAATTATCCTAGTTCTCAGAGAATTAGACAGAAATAGTCACCGTGGATTCTTGTCATCAGCTTTGCAGCTTCACTGAAGTCCTTCAGCAGGTGAAGGCAGCTCCGAAAGCACAACCGAGATTACTTTGGGACAGTCTCTAAAATGATGAGAATACATTAAGCATGAGTAGCTTGATGGAGAATTTAGGAAACTGCTCTAAATTTCACCCTGTTCAAAGCCATTGAAGACACAATGTTAGCCCTAGAGGAGTTCAAACTGTCATATGGAAAACAAATACAGGATTATCAATCAATGGCATGTTTGTTATGGAGGAAATACGACTCTGTGAGCTATGTATGCCTATGAGTTATAAATATTTACAAAAGCTAGGTGCAATTCCATGAGCTAAATGTTGCCAGCAGTCCAAAATACTAGAACTGGTTTTCCAATGCCATAAACACTAATATGAGAGCTACAGATGCTGTTCATTACTTGTTCCTATCCTCAAAAGACATCTGCTCAAAGGTCTGCTTCTTTCACTCTTTCAGAGTGAAGTGTTCCCCTTTAGAACTAACCACATAAATGATTTTCCAAAATGCTCCACATAATTATAAAAATGTACTGATTCCACTCATTTTTCTCTCAGTATTACTTGCATATGAACTGTTGCCAAATAGAAAAAAAACCACAATTTGTTTTGCAATGTGGATTTTAATAAATTTTACCTGATTGTGTGTTTTGTATTATTTTCTTAAAGTGGAATTAATTTGAAAATACAAAGAGCCAATAAACATATTAAAATAATTTCAACCTCAATTAAAATTTAAAACTACATTAAGGTTCCATCTCCTCTCAGGAAAATAATAGTCATTAGAATACAAATAGTGGGACTGGAGAGATGGCTCAGTGGTTAAGAGGACTAACTGCTCTTGCAGAGGACCCAGTTTCGGTTCCCAACACCCACATGGCAGCTAGCAACCATCTGGTAACTCCAGGGGATCTCACACCCTCTTCTGACCTCTGTGGACTTTGCATGACACAGGTGCACTTACCTACATGCAGGCAATGCACTCATACACATGAAATAAAAATAGTAAATAAAATGTTTTTTAAAAAGAATACAAATAGCAAGAAAGGCTTGTGAGGAGCTGAGAAAAAGTAACCCTTATGCACTGTTGGTGGAAATATAAATTATTCCAACCATGATGCAAATCAGTATGTAGAGCCCTCAAAACAAAATAAAACAAAGAAATAATAACAACAACAAAACCAAAAATGCCTATCATATGACCAAGCTCTACCATTACTGGGATATTTACTCTTGAGTTAAATATCATATCTTGCAACATTGATATTTACTACAACACTATTCACAATAGCTAATTTATAGAACAATCTAGGTATCTGTCAATAGAGGAATGGCCAAAACAAATGGGGTACATATACATATTGGAATTTTGTTTAGCTAATAAAGACAAAATTATGTCATTTGCAGAAAAATGGGTGCCAGTTGAGATTATTATACGAGGAAATGAAGTCAGATGTCAATTTGACAAATACCACATTTTCTCTCACTGTTGGTCCTAGATTTATATATACATGAAGTCATGCATTATATATGATATGAAAGAAGCAAAACTGTCTGGGGAAATGTCTAATGTAGGGGCTGGAGGGAAAATGGAAGGATATGCGGCAGGTATGATCAAAATCTATCATGTACTTGTATGAAAATGTCCTTATGAAACCCAATACTGTGTACAATGAATGCATGCCAATTCAAAAATGGAATATTATTAAACCAAAGTCTCAGAGAAAATCCTGTCAAAAAAAATCAAACAATGAGCAGCAAGATGCCTCAGTGGACAAAAGTGTTTGTGTGAAAGCACGGTAAACTGAGTTCAATTCCAGGAACACATGAAAAAGTGCAGCTCCACAGAGTTGCCCTTTGGCCTCCACATGTATGCTACGGCATACATATGATCACACACATATACATATTCACAAAGTTAAAAACATTAAGTAAGCTTTAAACAGTGTCACTTTAAGTGCTAACTTAAAAACCTTTACAATTAGGATACTTTATTAAATACATAAAGAACATTCCTAAAAATTAATGTCCGTGAAAATGAGAAATTTCAATGTTTAAAAATGTCTAATTTATAAGACACTAATACTGTTCAGTCTTCACTCTTGGAAGTAGAGCTCAAGCTCTAGTACTTGCACATGATTGTGAGACACACTTTGATTCTTTTCATGTACTACAAATTTAATATGTGATGATACTGTTGATTTTGTTGGGGTTCAATTGTTTGGACTTAAATGAAACTCTGTGTTAATTCCCAAGTACCATATGTTTGTGCTTATCTTGAGGTTAGCCCAAGATTATCTAACTGTCTCACATTTGACTTGAAGAAATGTGCTAGGTACCTCAAGAGATACTTAAGATAGTGTTGTACTATACAGTCATTTTATTACTAGAATACTTGGTTTAGGTTTCAATTTTTCTATAAGTGTCACAAGGGTCATTAAACAATTACACTGCTCAAAGATGATGGAAGTTTTTTTAGCTCATTGGTTATACATCATAAAGTGCTTTGTTATGTAAAGTTTTAAGGGTAGATATAAAATAAAGTACTAATATTTGTACATTTATACAAATATCAAGTAGACACTTCAATAAATAGTTCAGTGGATAAACAGTTTATTAAGATCACTAGTTACCATATTGGAATCGCTCAGATGAATTGTCTGCTGACTTCATCTAGTGATTGCTTCAGAAATGGGCGAGAAGTTTTAAAATCTTGGAGTCATAATTGACATGTGGCTTTGTATTGCAAAACAATCATATTTTGTAATTATTCAAGAAATGTGTTATCACTATAGAACAGTTTTCTCATTTCTATCAGAATTGTTGAGCTTCCATAACTTAATTAGAAACATTTCTCTGATGTCAGGATAATTATCTAATGCTAGAGTTATTCAGACTTACCAGGAATCAGAAGGGCCTTCTTTTCTCTGTTCACTCCTCCAAACACGTACCGACATTAGTTCAATTTTCATCTCAGTCAACTTTTCGATATTCTCAAATTCTCAACCTGCTCTTTTTACCTGCCTCTCATCCCTAATCAACCAAATTCTCTAAATTTCAGATTTATGATATCGCATTTCAATTTGTGCCCTTAAGCTTCCATTCTATCATAAGCAAATGCCCTATATCACAGACACATCTTCTCTCTTCCTCACTTTAATATCATTTCTAGTCCATTGATGGTATCTTTTCTATCACGCCATAAGAGAGAGTAATGTCTTCCAATCTTTGTCTTGTTGTCTTTGACAGTTCTACACCATGCCTGCACAGCTATGGATCTGTAACTCACTTGGCTTTCGAGGGCTCTTTATTTAATGATCGTTCTGTTTGTTCTTAGCTCTCAGTTATCACTGCAGCACAGCCTCCGTGCTTCCTTAAGGACAGTAGCATTTGTCTCACTCATCACCCCTTTCTTTGTCATCCTCGCATGGAACACTGATACCCACACTGATGCCTTTCTAATGGCCTCTCCTGGTGTATTTCTTTGATGTCTTTAAACCATAACTTTATTTTCATTTTTCTGTCACTAGAAATCATAAGCACCATCATCCTATGAAACAGATGTATAAAATCTATTACAATCCATTCCTTTTTGAGGGGAGGAGGAGATAATTCACCATTTATTCTTAGTTAACTGTTATTAAAACTGAGATAATAAGCCAATCAGCTTGGCATGGTGTTGTACACCTTTATTCTAAACACTAGGGAGACAGAGGCAAGCAGATCTCAGTGAGATGGAGGCCAGCATACATAGCAAGTTCCAGGTCAGATGGGGTTACAGGGAAATCCTATCTCAAGATAAACAAACAAAAAACAAAAACACAAAAAAACATACCAAAAAAGCTGAAATAATCAAATGAAAAACCTAAATCCCAGAAATCCTCAAATAAGCTGGATATAAAACTAACATTTTAAAATAAATAGTTTTCCTGTAAATCAACTATTACCATTAAACACCATAGTGGACACATAATACCACTGACAACAGTACCAAGACCAGCACCAAAATGTGTTGAAACATACGCAAACAGATTGACACATTTTAAAGTCATGAAACTTTACTTGTAGATATGGGAATCGTGGTGGCACATGCCTTCTTCCTCAGGAAACAAGCCTTGAGGAATGTTAATTATGGGTTCAGAGAGATGGCTCAGCATCTAAGAGCACTGGTTGCACTTGCACAGGACCCAGGTTTGATTCCCAGCACCCACATGGCAGCTAACAACTGTAACTCCAGTTCCAGGGGAATCCAATGCCTTCTTTTGACTTCCCTGGGCGTTGCATGACAGAGGTGCAGTAGCATATATGCAGGCAACACACACACACACACACACACACACACACACACACACACGCATGCACGCACGCACACACACACACATGCACACACACACACAATAAAATATTTTTTAAAGAATACCAATTATTCTACTCATGGCTGATGCACTTGCTTCTGGCTTTTATACTTAACTGCTGATACTGTTACTGCTTTATCCCTTTCCAGTTCATTATTTCTCACTTAGCTTTTCTAGCCTTCTAACCAAGCTTGAACTCATGCTGAACAGTTTCACCTATCCCTCCAACTATACCCTAGAATTCCTTATCAATCATGAAGACTGACAATGACCACATTTGTGATTGCCAGCCCTAATTTTCCTTCCTTCCTTCCTTCCTTCCTTCCTTCCTTCCTTCCTTCCTTCCTTCCTTCCTCTCTCTCTCTCTCTCTCTCTCTCTCTCTCTCTCTCTCTCTCTCTCCTGGTTCTAGTAAATGTGAATAAAACTGTCATCATAGAATTATTTCTGGCTTCTGAAGGATGTTTTAATTACATAATAAAAAGTTTCAAAAATTCTGTATTCATTTGAGAACTGCTGTATAGCCATTTAGTTTTAGTTCTTGTTTGATGAGTACGTGCTAAACTTTATCCTCCTTAAGATCTACTCAACTCTTAAAACCACGAATTTGGATATCCTTTCTGAGAACAAATCCCCATATTTCCAATTATTTCACTTTATTATTTCTCTATATTTATACTGAGTGATTATGTGGACTACAAATTATGTAGACTGGAAAGACTCTAGAATCAAAGTTCCTGAGTTCAAATCCTTTCCCTGTCACTTAGTACATACAAATCTTTGTATTATGTAATATTCTGACCCACAATACCTAATATTCTGTCCCACAAATACATTTAAGGAAGGAATATTACTATCTCACAAGGAATTGGAAATCACTGATAGATTGAAAAATGCAAATTTATTTTAAAAATATTGTGTCAGACACTATTTTATCTTTTGCAACTATTACTTCATTAATTTTCAAAGAATCATGTGAGAGAGTATGTGTACAGGTGGCAGGACCAGAATCTGCTGGAGCATAGGTGGCCTCCATCCCTGAAGAAAATGGACTCTCCTTTCCCCAGCTGCCATCAGCTGTCAATAGCTACTCAGCCAGGAGTGGGACTTTGTGACCTCCTCCCCATCTATGCTGGGATTTTGACTGGTTTGATCTTTAGCAGGTCTGTGCATATAATCATGCCCACTGTGAATTAATATGTTCAACTTTCCTGTTGTGTTCAGAAAGCATTGTTTCGCTCAGCTTATCCACTGACTTTGGCTTTTATAATCTTCCACTGCATCTTTCAAGATGATCCCTGAGCCTTGGGAGGAGGCAGTGTGATACTGATATCTCATTTATGGATGAGCACTCTGCAATCCATTATTCCCTACTCATTGACCAGTTGTGGGTCTCTGTGTTAATCACCATCTACTGCAAGAAGACATCTCTCTGATGAGGACTGAGAGGTACACTGATCTATGAGAAAAACAGTGAGTGTTTGGAAGTCTGCTTAATACTATGTTTATTTGGCAGAATAATTGCAGTAGGTTCTCCCTACAGCCTACAACATACCTGGCCTTGGGTTCTAAGGCCCTGGCCAAGCCTAATAAGTTCCATCTTGCAGAGTAGGCCTTAAATCCAATCAGAAAATGGAAGTTACTCCCATAGCATTTGTGCCACTATTGTACCAGTGGGCCTATCTTGCTGGCTGGTCATTATTGTACCTTACAGCATTGACAGATGGATAAGACTGATAATGATCCCCACTTCCAGTAGCATGGATAACACCTTATAGCACTATGAAAGCTAGCCAGTGGAGATGAAGCTTCACATTAGTTGCAGCTTGATTTCTCCATGATCGTAGGGTCTTATCATCAAGTTCTGGAGTGTAACCAAGAGTCATGGCAATAGCTTGTTATAGTTTGGGGTCTATAGGACCCTGGTGACCAACAACTCCAAAGAGGTAACACACACCTGGCACTGGGCTTTTTATGTGATAATCTACGGTGTCTGGGAGAGGCATTGGCCCTCTCTTGTAGAGTAGTTACATTTGAACTCCCTTTATATATGTGTATGTATATATTTTAGGAAACTTCTACAATGATAGGCTTCCCTTTGGCTTTTTCTGGTGTTTAGTGCTAGTTATCCCTTCTACACTCCTCCTCTACCCTGCCCTCCTACCCTCCACCCCACTTAACTGTTCTTACTCCATCATTCTTCACTCTCTCTTCATACCACCTACATTCCATCATTTCTCTCTTTAAAAAGCCCCCCACCCCTTGCTTGTTACTGGTTTTCTGACCTCTGGAGGGGTACTCCAATTCAAATATACATAGCCAGAAATTCAAAGCTAGCATTTACATATGAGAGAGAATGATTATTTGCAGCTCCATTTATTTATGTTCAAATTTTGTAGTTTCATTTTTCTTAAAAGCTGAATAATATTCCTTTGTGTAAATGCACTGCATTTTCATTATTCATTTATCAGTTGATGGACTTCTAGGCTGTTTCCATTTCTTGGCTATTGTGAATAGAACAGCAACAAACATGGATGAGCAAGTGTTTCTGTAATAGGATAGACTCCAGTAGGTACATTCCCAATATAGCTGTATCATATGGTAGATTTGCTTCTAAATTTTTGTGGGAACCTCTACACTAATTCCTATAGTGGCCATACTAAGTTGCACTCCCACCAACAATGGATAAGTGTTCCTCTTTCCCCATATCCACACCTGCATTGGTTGTCTTTGTTTTTTTGGATATTAGCCATTCTGACACGGGTAAGATGAAATTTCAAAGTAGTTCTAATTTTCATTTCTATGGCACTTAAATGCCTAGCTAAGGATAGTTCAAATTCTTTGCATAGTTTATGTTGTGCCAAACTGTCAATAGAACATTTCCAGATAAAGCCAAGAATTTACTTTTTCTAGCTCTACATATAGAAGGCAGAATTTTGAAGGAAAACAGTTATATGAATAAACAAGTAGATAAAACTATAAATTTGTGTGGTATAATCAGACTTTTCACAGACCCTGGGCCAATGACTTCTGCATTTAAAAATCTGATGTTATTTATTTTGTATGTGTATATATGTGTGATATATTATATATATATGGTATATGTGCACATATGAATGCAGGTGTGTACACATATACATGTGGGCATGCACAACCATGTACATACGTGAAAGCCTGAGAAGCATGTTTGCGAATCTTTCTCTACCACTCTCTACCTTATTCCCTTGAGACAAGAACTCTCACTGTATCTAGAACTAGTTTGGTGACCAGCAAGCCCTAGTGATCCTTCTGTCTCTATCGCCTACAGTGCTGGGGTTATAGGTGCTGATGCAAAGGCATAACTCTCACCTCAAAGTGGGTAAGAGAGTTTATTCTGGAGTCAAATATGAGTGACCATGATCCAGGAACACAGATTCAGGTTACCTCAAATTCCATGTTCCAACATGGAAGACGTTTCATCAAGTTTTTCTTTTTTCTTTTTTTTTTTAAACTGAGCTTTTTAAATTTCATACATTTCCCATTCAAATCCAGACTCCCTCCCCCATCTATGCTTCCCCCTATCCCCCCCACCTGAACCCTATGCACTCTGCCATATATACTGAGTCCTATTCATTCAGGTGTTTGTATCCAAATGCCTTTCAATGTAAATGCGTCGACTGGAGTCTAGTCAGCCCATCCAGTGGTCTTATGTAACTCATACTCTCCCTCACCCAGCAGCAATCAGTCTCAAATAGTTCTCAATCTAGTGCTGGCCCACCACCTATTTCTCACCTCCTCTTTACACCTGGGAGATGCCCAGTACTAGGTGACACATCTGCAGTCGAATGTCTACAACCACGGCTCATGGAACATAGTGGAATAAGGGGTAGAAAGAGGGTTAATGTACCCCTCAACTCTCACCAGTGAGGCTTCCTTGTACATCAGAGTGCACTGCACAAGAAGGTCACAACTGGCCAAGTTTTGGAGAACAAGAAACTGTAGAGTGTAGGATAAGACTCCTATATGGAACCTCACCCACCAATGGCAAAGGGACCATTGTGGAAGAGGAGTTGGAAAGATTGCAAGAGCCATGGCAAATTCATGAACACAGGGAGGTGGAGGCCTCTAGGCCACTGGAGGCTTACTCATGTGAGCCTGTGACAGTGGTGTCATCGAGCGTGGGACCCATGTCATCAAGTTTTTATAGAAAAAAACAAAGTCACAAATCAAGACACTTTTCAGATACAGTGATGGAACTATTAAGTAGGTTGTGACAGCAAAAGAGAAAGCTCAGCTTTAGATGTTATCTAAGTTAATACATTTCAAATAAATTTCAAGGTTTTTTTTTTTTTTGGCCTTTTTGAGACAGGGTCTCCCTGTAGCCCCAGATGTCCTGGAACTTGCTATGTAGACCAGACCAGGCAGGCTTCAATCTCACAGAGATCCACTTGTCTCTGCCTCTGGAGTACTGGGATTAAAAGCGTCCACCACCACAACTGGCATCCAAAAGGTTTTTAATCTGTTAGTCACAGGATATTAAGTTAGACACAGAGATGGGCAAGGAAAGGATATATAGGGACTTTAAGATAGCTCAAGACAAATTTTAATTAAGCTCTGGACCTGCACTATTACAAACTCTCCACAATCATTCAAGTACTAATCAGCTAACCAGTCTTACAGGAGGTTCAGTTGAAGATGCTTATTTTCTAGGAACTTTTGTTCACAATTCCTCCTGTTGACCAACCATTATATTTTGTCCATGTGGGAGCCACATATTATTTATTAAATATTATAATAATCCTGTAGATAGGACAGCTCACTCTCACTCCTAGGATCTGATAGATGATGCTGGGTTGCGGAAAAGAGAACAGTCTTCAGGAAGAAGGAAATAGCTGGTAAAGCCATTAAGGAAAAATCTCCGGGATCACATCAAACTGTTAGCCATCAGGATCCAAATCCTGCTTTTGTTCTCTATGTTTGACATAACACTTACATGTGACATAACAGGATTATTATACTTAAAATTGAAATAATCAACAACATTACATGGCCTAATGGAGTGAAGGTAACAGAAGAAGAACATATGCACTTTAAATTTGCATAAATTTTACATAAAATCTAAATTTACATGTGTATTTTTATAAAATAAGATTGACTATATGTTTCTCCCTGTATTTGCAGTTATTTGTACTCTATGAAATATCTTACTTATATTTTAAATATTTAAACAAATCTACTATCTCTAATTTTATGTTTAATTTTAAGATATAGGGCCTTTCAATCTAATTGATTGGAACTTGAAAACTACATTTTGAAATTTTTTATTTATTTTTATTTTATGTGTATGAGTGTTTTGCTTGTTTTTATGTAAGTGAACCTGTGCATGCAATGCCTGTGGAGGCCAGAAAATTGCATTGGATTCCCTGAAACTGGAGTAACAGATGGTTGTTAGCCACCATGTGAGTGTTGGGAACCAAAAATCTAAGTTCTCTTTAAGAGAAGCCAGTGCTCTTAACTGCTAAGATATCTATCCTACCCCAAAGCTAAACTTTTTGTCCAAATTTTACTAAATAATGAGAAAAATACACACATAGTTTTTACAAAGAGTGAAAACACTTGAATCTTTCAACATGGGCACTAGTTTTGAGTAAGGTAGGAGTTCTGGGTAAGCAAATGATCACAACAACAACAAAATGATTAATTAAAGGAAGCAACAATCATTTACAACTTCATTAAGACCAAAATTAACATTATTTTATCATTTAGGAAAATATTGACAGAAATATTAAATAGAAAAAATTAAAAATATCTAATCATAAAAAGGCTTGAAAAACAAAAGCTGGAGAAATGCTCAGTTATTTGTGATACTCAGTTATCAATGTAAGTGAAATGAGTTCCAGTCAGAATTTCTGAAGTTCACATGGATTGGTTCTCAGACGAAATGGGCACATATGAATCAAAAATTTCACCTCTTTGAATTGTGTAGTACACAATTGAATAGGTTAGTTGAATCCAGATACAGTCTTTTCAAAAAATATTTTCATTGAGTTTGTGCATTTCATGTAATAGATCTTAGTCAAATTTAGACTCCCTCATCCATGCTCCCTCATTACCCCCCTCACCTACTAGATTTCATGCATTCTGTCCAGGAATCAATCTTTTTCATCCAATCATAATGGAGTCTTTGATGGGATATCCTTTTCTTGTTGTTGTTTTTTTCTTTTAGTGATGAAGTCACCTGGTTTACTTTATACTTCAAGGAAGACTCAGCAACTAATTCTGAATTTTTAGTAATTATATTTAAATGTCCTTGATCTTTGATAAATCATTTTTTGGCAAGCATTCAAAGAATAGATTAATGCTTAAGAAAACCTTACTGAATGGACTCTCATATGAACATTTGAAAATTGCCCTGTTCTGACTTTTTTCTAGTTCCCTGTCTAGAACTTGTAATGCTAATTACTCTTACCTTTACTTCTCCTTCACATCTATTCATGATTCAAGGACTTTCTTTTCCCCTTAGAGATAAGAGTTATGCAATTTGGGAGTCTTTTAGATAGACCCACTGAAGGGGTACTCCAATTGCCTCACCCTGTGTCCCTGTTCAGCATGGAAGAAGCCAGAGTAGTCTGGGTCCCTATTCCTTATTAGCAATTTGCGTAACCCCTTCAGAGGATGGTGTGATAAAAATAGAAGGTAGGAACTGGCTATGCAGTTAGGGTGAAAAGACCCCAAAGAAATGTAGCCAGTTTCTTGGCCAAAAGTCAAAATGTCCTTGTGCTTGTTAGCAACATTCTATGTTCCAAAGGCCAAAAATCTCAGAAATATTTGGGAGCTTGTATCTAATCCTTAAAAGATTTTAGGTTACCTCTTCAGAGGGGGGAATGTTGGAGGGGAGGGAGTGGGCACAGATTTGATCAAAGCACCATAAATACATGTTTGAAATTCTCAACAAAGTTTTTGTAAAAGTTAAAAGAAAAAAAAGGCAGGTACCACCATACCTGGCTACAAATATAATTTTTAAAAAAATTTAAAACGAAAATTTTATTGTTATCAACAGAGAATTAAGCATTAATTTTACCCCCGGGTACTGAATTTTGACCTTAAAGTTTTAATAAACTTCATATTA
>NW_008357993.1:1427184-1427287 GCF_000622305.1 Nannospalax galili | reverse complement strand
ATTTAATCTTCTAACAATATTTCATTCATTTCTATTTTGAAACCTTTTTTATATTACCATACAAAGTCTTTTATCATCCTAAAGCATTTTTCTATTATTTTTC
>NW_008357993.1:1421991-1427077 GCF_000622305.1 Nannospalax galili | reverse complement strand
AAAATTATTATTATTTTAATAAAATTTAGAAAACATTTAAAAATAATTTTAAGTGGAAACCTAGGAAATTGTACCTGAAATGTGGAGAATGTATATATGTATCTCTCTTTTTTGTTACTTATTTTTTTCATTTGAGTATTCAATGTAGAAAGTCCAAAGATGAAAGCAGTAAAGTCCCCTCAAACTACCCCATCACTGATAGGTCATCATTGTCGTAGGTGCCTTTCTTTACGTTTATGCTAATAGAGGAATGGGAAGAAATGCACTTGTAAAACATTGTGCTGACATGTGCTTATAAAATACATGCTGAAAAAAGCTTCTTTCTTATGAAAAAAAATTTAAACTTACAGAAATGAAATAGAACAATTACTTCCCAGTAGTTACTTGGCTAATTTAATTTCATGCATGTGTAACTGTGTGCTTAGTGTATCCACATGTATGTGAGTGTGCTCACTTGTGCATGCCTGTATGGAGGTCAAAGGAGCGCGTCAGATGCCCTGTCCAATCATTCTCTGCATATATATGGTATCATAAACAGTGAACAATAATAAATACAAGTAAAGCATATTAAAAGTCTTGGTTTTTATAAATTTAAATTAATCATCTGTTACCAATTTAAACTGATAATCTGTTAAAGACTTAAAACATAGCAGGAACTTTGAAATTGCTTTGTTTAAAAAAAGTCACTTCTCATTAGGGTTTGAGGCATCCACAAGATAAAGTTTTAACATTTTTCATTTTAGTCCTTTTAGCCACCTGGTTACCTTCATAGTATGTTAATCATTTAGAAAGTATTTACCTGAACTATTTTTAAATTAAAAGCACAGAGATCAATTAATTTTCCCAAATATATTATTATCATGTAACAAATTAAGATTATCTATAAACTTTAAGATGTCTTTGTAGCCTTTAAGCAGGTTTTAAAAACTACCATTTCTTTATTTTCTTTATTTTTATTTCATGTGTATGAATGTATTACCTGCATGTAGGTAGGTTTTTTAAATGACCATTCTAAAAAATGTTTAAAATTGTATCTTACATAGGCTTGGTGAAGATATGGACCTTGAAAAACATGTTTGTTGGTTTTAAAAGGGCAGTAGCTGTATAAATCCTTAAAACGCTTATATTTATATAAACATATTCATAGAAAATATGTATAAAAGCACCAAGATAAGTGATTTTTAAAATACTTTGTTTTTATTTTATGTGTATGAGGTAGTTTGTTTGTTTTTGGGCTGGCATGTATATAAATATATCTGTACTATGCAATGCCTGCAGAGGCCAAAAGAGAGCATTGGATGTTCTGGAACTGGAGTTACAAATGGTTGTTAGCTGCCATGTGGGTGTTGGGAACATAACCCGGGTTCTCTGCAAGAACAGCCAGTACTCTGAACCACTGAGCCATCTCTCCAGCCCCAAGTGATCTTTTTAATCCTCGGAATAAAGAATTTAGCATCTCAGAGAAGAACAACTATCTGATAGGAAAAATCACACCCCGTATTAGGAATAACCACTCTTGAAATCAATTTATATCCTTAAGCAATAGGGACTTTTTGTAGAACCAGAATTGAGATAAGGATCAAGGAGATAACATCTTGGCCAGACTGTATAATTAAGTATAGTTTGTCTTAAAAAAATTCTTAAAATTTTAAATAAAAAACTCACATTACCTCTTTCTCTCTCTCAAAAATAAAAAAGTCTAGGACTATTTGTCCATTTGTCACATCTACTTGTTTCACTAAAGTGGACACATTGATTTAATATCCTTTACCATTGTTCTGTCCCTTTAATTGGCATACTGGACATGTGGCCAAGCTAACTTAATCTGTTGGATCTGGGACCTTTTCTTCTAAAAAGTTTAGTTTCTAAAAAGTTTAGTTTTACCATAAACTAAAAGGAAATTGGGCTCCTTTAATAACTCAAGTTTATATGAACACTTACTTATAAGCCAATTTGTTTCCAAATAAATTAGTTTTAAAAGCTGTAAGACATATATACAGTACATACATACAATCATACATAAGACAGTTTTCGTAACAACCAAGATTTTACAATTACTCTATGATGCAATTATGTCTCTTATAATCCTTATTGTCAAAAGGAAACACCAAAAACAAAACAAAACAAAACAAAAACCAGAGATGGTGGCACAGGCCTTTAATATATATATATATATATCCATTATTTTACATGTGGTCTAGCCTTAATAAAATCCTTACATTTCTGTGTCATATTAAGATTATTTCTTTAAAAAGAGTCAGGGCTGGCTCTTCCCAACCCTTCACACTGCCCTGGCTCTTTGGCCAGGCAACCATGGCAACCAGGAACATGAGCTGGAGATAGGGGTGGAGATCCAGTGCGGCTGCTGCTCAAGTGCCAGTGGGAGCAGACCCTCGAGCTCTTCAAGCATCTTTTGACCAAGCACATCACCAGCAATGACATAACTGAACTTATCTTTGGGGAGTCGAAGCTAGACCAGCACTTGAAGGAGAAGTCCCTGTGGCAGAGAGCCAGTCCCTCCTAGGCCCGACTAACCCAAATGTGCAAGCATTTGACTGTGGCCATGGACCGAGGGAACCTCAAGTCAAAATTCCCATAAAAACCCAATCTTATCATGGCCAAGTTGAAGCTGCAGATGATAGCAGAAGCCTATACTACCAAAGATGAAAGGTTATTAGAGGAGAGTCTTGAAGAGGACTTTGCCCTTGTGCATTTATAACATGGTTCCTCAAAAATCTCACAAGTAGACAGCCACCTGGATAACAATAGCGATGGTGGTTGCTGCTCCTGCTCCTGCTGAACTGACTTGAATGACTCAAAGGCCTTCATGAGCTTCTCCAGAGTGGCCATGGTGGCCTTCCTACCCCACCTCCCTGCAGAGTGCACTGGGGCTCATGCCTCTCAGCCATTGAGAAATGAGTGGGGATCTGTGGGGTGGACAGGAATGGAACCCAGGTGCTGGGCCATCTTGGGCCCATCTGCTCTATCCTGAGGATTATACTGGAAAGATTTTAAGCAAAGGAGCAAAATTTTAGCCAGTCAAATGAAGCAGCTTTGCTCCAGGGGATCCAACACCCTCTTCTGACCTCCACAGGCATTGAAGGACATAAGTGTACTTATATACAAGCAGAGAAAAACACTGTTTGAGAGCCCGAGAACTTAAGAAAAGAAAGAGAACTAGAGGTGTGGTCCCCTCCAGTGAGCTGGAGTCATGGTCCTTTCCCATGAGCTGGAGCTGTGATCCACTCCTGTAAGCTGGAGTGTCCTCTCCTGAGAGCTGCAGCTGTGGTTCTTCCTTTGAGCTGGAGCCCTGGTCCCCTCCTGTGAGCTGGAGTCATGGACCTGTCCCATGAGCTGGAGTTGTGGTCCCTTCCTGTGAGCTGGAGCTATGGTCTTCTTTGGTGAACTGGAGCTGTGAATCCCCTCCTGTGACCCAGAGCTGTGGTTCCTCTCCTGTGAGCTGGAGCTGTTGTCTTCTCCTATAAGCTGGAACTGTGGTTCCCTCCTGTGAACTGGAGCTGTGGACCGCTCATATGAGCTGGAACTGTGGTCCTCTCCTGTGAATTGGAGTCATGGTCCTCTCCTGTGAGCTGGAGATCTGGTTATTCCTATGAGCTGGGGCTGTGGTTCCCCTCACATGAGCTGGAGTTGTGGTCCCTTCCAGTGAGCTGAAACAATATGGTTCCCATCCTGTGAGCTGGAGGCATGACTCCCTTCCATGAACTGGAGTTGTGGTTCCATCCTGTGAGTTGGAACTGTGGTTTCCCTCCTATGAATTGGAGCTGTGGACCCCTCATATGAGCTGGATCTGTGGTCCTGTCCTGTAAATTGGAGTCATGGTCCTCTCCTGTAAATTCGAGCTCTGGTTCTTCTTATGAGCTGGAACTGTGGTTCCCCTCATGTGAGCTGGAGTTGTGGTCCTCTCTTGTGAGCTGAGTTGTGGTTCCCTCCTGTGAGCTGGAGCTGCGGCCCTCTCCTGTGGGCTGGAGTCCTGGTCCTCGCCTTTGAGCTGGAATTGTGGTTCTTCCTATGAGCTGGAGTTGTGGTTCCCCTTCTGTGAGCTGATGCAGCTCCTGTGAGCTAAAGCTGTGATCCTCTCCTGTGAGCTGGAGATGTGATTTCCCCCTCTGTGAGCTCGAGCTGTGTTTCCCCACCTGTGAGCCGGAACTGTGGTACTCCTCTTGTGAGCTGGAGCTGTGGACCCCCCTGTGAGATGGAATTGTGGTTCCCCTCCTGTGATCTGGAGCTGTGGTCCCCTTTTGTGAGATGTAACTGTGGCACCCTATGGTAGTATGGACTCATAATCCCAGGATGGATGATGGGAGTGAACTGTGCTGGATCAGGTGCTCAACATTGTTGAAGATTAATGCATCTACCAACTCTCACCAGAGAAGTTTATGCAGCAGATGGTGGTTGACACAAAAACTTACGGCTTTGTGATGTGTGTCAGCTTTGTGATGTGTGTTGGGGAGGGGGCTGCAGAGTGCTTGCCTCTGAGTGGGACACCTCTGTCTGGCTTCTGGAGCTCAGGGCTCAGGAGTCATTGCAAAGGAGGAGGTGGAAAAATTGTAGGAGCTGGAGGTGGTGGATGACCATGGTGGGACAGAGTTCTTCAGAAAGCAGGTCAGTTACTCATGTGAACTCACAGCATGCACAAGTCCTATGTAAGCTTCGGTGGATGAACCCACACTGGAGAACATTTGGGGATTCAAGTCAGACTCTATAGGCTTTATTATCCAGAGAAAGTACATTGAACCGAGTCTGTGTGTGGGGGGGGGTATGGAGGTGTGGATGGGGGTGGGGATATAACTGTCATCAGATTACATGGGTGGGGATATAACTGTCATCAGATTACATTGTATGGAAATTTCAAAAATTCAAAAACAATGCTAAAAAAAAAAAAAAAGGGTCAGGCATGGTAACACCCGCCTTTAATTCTAACACTCAGGAGGCAGAGGCAGGTGAATCTCTATGAGTTTGAGGCCAGCCTGATCTACATAGTGAGTTCCAGGTCAGCCAGGGCTACATAGTGAGACCCTATCTCAAAGAAAAAAAATCAAACATATTTTTCCAAATAATTGGTAGC
>NW_008357993.1:1421619-1421914 GCF_000622305.1 Nannospalax galili | reverse complement strand
AATTAATGTATATTTATTTATAATGTTTTGGAAGAAAACCCTAATAAAATCTATGTATATGACATTAAATTTTATAGCTTAGTGAAATCTTTATCTTTTGATTCTAGTAAATGTTGTTCTATATAAACAATTAGCATTTTAAGGTTTTGTGAAACAATAAACCCAAAGATATCATTTAATAAGTATTTAATAGGTTTTAAGATGTTCACAGTGAAAAAAAATAAAAGTCAGGCGCCATGAAGTCTCTCAGGCAGGTCGCTTACCGGTCAAGAATTCCAACTTGCCGATAAGTAAG
>NW_008357993.1:1413269-1415657 GCF_000622305.1 Nannospalax galili | reverse complement strand
TTGTCTTTATCTTTTTTAGTGGTGAGTTGAAGCTGTTTACATTTAAGGTTATTATAGAAAAGGGCTTGCTAGTTCTTACGCATTTGCTTGATGTTTTGCTGAATTATTTTGAAAAAATAAAAGTCAGGAGCCATGAAGTCTCTCAGGCAGGTCGCGTACCGGTCAAGAACTCCAACTTACTGATAAGTAAGTTTCATGGCCGAGACATCTGGCTTGCCGATAAGTAAGTTTTATGGCCAGGACATCTGGCTTACTGATAAGTAAGTTTCATGGCCGAGACATCTCCAACTCACTGATAAGTAAGTTTTATGGTTGAGACATCTGGCTTACTGATAAGTAAGCTTCCCGCTCTCCCCGTAGCATTTTGTAATAGTTTAAATTAACCAATAACCGCGTTTCTGCTTCTGTATCCCGCTTCTGCTCTATAAAAGTTCCACAAACCCGACCTGAGGCGCGCAAGTCCCCCAAGGAGACTTTGTGCCCACAGGTACCTGTGTACTAAATAAACCTCTTGCTGTTGCAACCCGAAGGCTGACTTGTCCTCTGTGGTTTCACTCTTACAACAGTACCCAAGTATAAGTCAGTATATATTTATCAGGCCTTTTAATGCATCACCATGCTTGCATTTATAAATCCATATGTGTGTGTTGTAATTGGGCATTTCAAAAATAAAATTAATAATTTTAGCACAATAAAAAATGAATGAAAGAACTGAAATGGCCACAGTTTGTTTAAAAAAAAAAATTGGGGGTGAGGGAGAGTTGATGTTCTTTAAGGGAGTGACTCTAGATAGGTTAACTAGACCCGAGTGGATGAACTTGAACTTAAGGACATCTGGGTATAAAAGCTTGACCAGATAGGCCTTACATACATGATAGAATGCATGGAATTTGGTTGGGGGGCTATGGGTGGCACGAATGGGGGAGGGGGTCTAAATTTGATTAAGATCTATTATATGAAATGCAGACTCAATAAAATATACATTAAAAATAATAAATAAAATAAAATAGTTTAAAAACCAATTGTTTAAAGCAAACAACACATGAAAACAAATATCATAGACACACATGACACAAAGAAATGTAGGTGTACTCAGAAAAAAAATAGAAAAAGTTCCTATGTCTTTAAGATGTAAGATAGGTTTAGTGGCATAAAAGATCAAAGGGTGACACTGGTCCTGCAGACCTAAGTTAATAGCTTGTTCTCTTTTAGCAGCTAAATACCGGAGTGGGGGATGCTTTACTGATAAAATATTTTTCTCACACTGGGAGGAAGTCGGCAGACATTCCCCTCCCCTGAGCTTTTAGCATAAAGCAGAGGAGACAGGCAGGACAGCAAAGGACCAGCACGGTTAAGACTTCAGGCTAAGAATAAATGACGCATAGAAGCTCTTTTCCTAAGGTGTTGCTTTGGATCCAAAACGTGCTGCTTTCAGGGAGGAGTTCTCCTGGCTGCTCTCCTGGAGGCAAGACATTGTCTTAAGCCATCTGGGGGATTGGCTCTTATAATGTACCCCAGAAAAGGCCATGCTCTAGTACATCTGGGGATTTTTAAGTAGGTCTTTGGGAAGAAATACAGAAGCAAAAAACCCCAAAGTGACATGCAAGTCCATGCTTAGAGGGTAGATCAGACAGGCAACAGACAGGGAAACAACCCAACAATGCTTCAAGGTGGATCTCAGCAGGAGCCCCCAGAAATGTTACCAGTGAGGGGACAGAGACTCTCCACATGGTCATCTACACTAGACTGAGGAGTTCACACAAGCTCTTAGGGTCAAACCAGATTCAGGGCTTCAGTGACTGACAGGAATTTTAGGACTAGCTAGTATAATGACATTTTAAAGTAGGCTTAAGCATGACAATTAAAAGAAAAAGCTTACTAAAGAGAACTGTTACATTTAACCAAGTGTGAGTATAGCTTTCCAAGGGAGAGTGGCCTCTACAAATGGGAATTTTTAATATAGCATGGAATGTTTCTCTCTCTTTTTTATAGCTTTTATCTTAAAATGGGTTGTAATCTATTTGAATATAGAGTTTTTGCTCTGCTAGGAGGTAAAGAATGAAGGGCAAGGTCAGAGAAGATAGGCAGTTAGTCCCAGAACTTATCTTTAGTTCTGATATAACCTCCAAAATTTTAAAAATTAATTTATTCTTAATATCTCCCTTTAAGTCACATGTAGTTTTTTTAGAGCTCTTATTATTATAAATTAACAATTTTATAGTTTCTTTTTTTTCCCAGATGATTTTACATTCTAATTAAAGCAGATTACCCATTTGTGATTTTTAAAAAATTTTTATTGCCTAGGACTTTTTGTTAAGCATACAAAATAAAAGTTCAGAAGTAGTAAATGCTCCCCATTTAGGGGAATTTAGTTAGATTTTTATGGTT
>NW_008357993.1:1347628-1406303 GCF_000622305.1 Nannospalax galili | reverse complement strand
GTGAATGTGGCTTAGGGAGTCCCGGCGCGGAGAGCTGCGCTATAGACTTACCCCAAGAGGCCTGAGGATAGTCGGTTTTACTTTTATAAGTAGAATTAGCACATGAATCAAACCTAAAACTAGCTCAGCTGGAGTATGAAATGGTTTTGGTTTTCTCCAAACTCCATTCCTTAGATTAAAGAGAAGTGTCCAGAGAAAAAAATTTTTAAAAATTACTGCTATAAAACAAATAGCCAGAATCAAACATGTCTTCAGAGGTCTGAAGGCAACCAAAAAACCAAACTGAATGTTAAAACCCAGATGCTTTCAAAACATACAGCAAAACAGATAACCTGAAGCCAAACATTTTGAAAGCGATCCAAAACCAAAAACGTATGTACCAAATAGGACCTTTAAACAACCAGCTCACAATAAACAATTGGACAGTTGACCAAACTGAGAGGCGTCCTAGATAGTCCATGGAGGAACTCAACACAACGCACCTGAGGAGACATCAGATACTTAGACTCGGTGGGTCCATGCTGGTACCTTTCTTCCATTCAGTTGCCTCCTGCTAGTGAAAAGTGGATCATTCTCAGGGCCCCAGCTTGTGGCACCATAACTGTCAATGCAAAAGCACAAGACTGACCTTAAAGAGAATGAGACAGTTTATTCTGGAGCCAAATATGAGTAACTGTGATCCAGGAACATAGGTTTAGGTTACCCAAAATTCCGTGTTTCATGAAGTTTTTATAGTAACAGAGCAAACAAAAGTCACAAATCAAGATACTTTTCAAATACATTGGTGGAAACATGAAGTAGGTGGCTACAGAGAAAGAGAAATCTCAGCTAAAGGCTTCAGATGCTATCGGATGACAGTCCTTCGGTGGTAGAAGCTAGGGTTTTGTTACTATATTCTAAAAAGTTTTTAATATGTCAGTAACAGGATGTTACATCAGATACAGTGGTGAGCAAGGAATGGTTATATAAGGGGCTAAAAATAGTGCAAGACAAATTAAAATTAGGCTCTGGACCTATAGTGTTCCAAACTCTCCACAATTATTGAAGTGCTAATTACTTAATGAGCCTTGCAGGATGTTCAGTTGAAGATGCAGGTTTTTTTCTGGGAGCTTTCAGTCATGCTGGCCAGCATTGCTCAAGCCTGACTTTTTATATGGGTGCTAGGGATTTGAATTCAGGTCCCAATGTTTGCACAGCAGGTGCTCTTTCCCAAGAAGCCATCTTCCCAGTCCCAACTTATCCTTTTTAATATGAAATAGAAATGTAAATCCTGGTGTATCACCTGCAGCAACATTTTTATCCTCATTTATAAAATTGAACTAGAGAAAATTCTTTAATCTTAAGGTTAATTTCTCTACACAGCTTCTGGGTGTCATTACTTCCATCTACTGAGGGACCATGCCTCACTTCTGAACTTTATCATTTGCCTCAATAAGTCCCTTCAAATCAAGATTTAAATATAATCTTTATCTCTTATCTTAAAACATGAGACAACAATTTCCCAGATGTTATATCTTCCTTCAGTTTTCAACCTATTGATGTCTATATGTTTGTCTCTTCAAAAATAAATTTCACAGTTTCTGTATATAAATATTATCTTCCAATGATTTATTTTAAAACTCACCAGAAGATGGCTTAACCTTCATTGGCTCTACTAAAAATTACATTGTCATGAGTATAAAGAGAAAATTGACATTAAATCTAAGTGATACCCCCATACTGATGTTTACTGCATTTAAGTTTGTTCACTTCAGATCCTCTTTTGAAAACCTTTCTTCTCTTGTCTCAGAATATGCCATTCTCTTCTGGTGTCCACTTACTACTATGGATTCTCTTATTGATTCATTTTTATGAAGTCTGTTTTCTTACTTTCTGTAAGATGGCAGTGTTTTTAAGAATTCTGTCATTGTATACTTGTATTAAGTAGTATCCACTTTTAGGACTTCAAATGTGCCACATAGGCTGATTTATAGAAATTTCTTAATCTTCCTTCCATTTATTTTCATGAGCTTTTCATTTGTTGTGGTGGTAGTGCATTAAAGAAAGACTAACTCAGACTGGAGAGATGGCTCAGTGGTTAAGAGCACCAGTTACTCTTACAGAGGACCCAGGTTCGATTCACAGCACTCCCATGGTAACTCACAACTGTCTGTAACTCCAGTTCAGGGAATCTGACACCCTCTTCTGTCCTCTGTGGGCATTGCACGGCATAGGTACCCCTACCTACATGTGGGCAATACACACAAAATAAAAATAAAATATTTAAAAAAGAAGAGAGACTAACTCCTGGAGTTGCTTAACCAAGAGTGGGTCCAATCTGTTCTGAATCATCCTGATTACTCAGAAAAGTTCATTTCCCAAACAAATGGTCTCTTCTGTATTTATTAAACAGTATATCTAGGTTGGTATGGGAAAGAAATGAGAAACTTTTTCTTAAAGAACCTTTAACCAGAATTTCCCAAGGGAAGAAGTTGCTCTTTCTGAACCCTGTTGACCTAGAACAGCAAACCACAAACAGATATTATCAACTTTTTTTAATATTTTTTTTTATTTTTTAGAAGACACAGTTGAATTAATACAGATATACAATATTGAACTCAGTATAAACCCTGTGAGACATAAAATTGAATGAGTTTTTAACCTTTATAAAAGATCTCCATTTCATTTTAAAATATACTGTTTCTTACCGAAATACTCATTGTTTTTGCTAATAACACTTAGATGTTGGAGCATGCATCTCTAATCTGTATGTATCTGATTATTACTAGTCATGGTCGGTTGCATTCGGATCCTTGACACCTGATAGGAGATACCTTCTTTTGAGTTGTTGGCCAGGGTGGCCCAAGAGACTCCCAGATAGTAACCCAGCATAAAACTGGGAAAATGAACAGCGGACCCCAATCTTATCTAAATGAATACTGACAACTGATTGCTGCTAAATGAGGAACAGCTGACCTTCCTAAAATAAAGCCCTCTAGATAGGCTGACTAGATTCACGGAATGGACAAGTACTGGGGAACGGCTGGGGTGCCGACACCACAGCAGACAGTAGCAGGGAAGACAAAAGGGCTCTAGTGGGGGGAGATGCTATGGGAGGGTGCCATCTGGGAAGTTGGTATATAGAAGAATAAGATTATTTGGGATGTTCTGTGTGTTATACACACAAAAAAATCAACAAATTTAAAAAATGAGTTATAGTTGAAGAGGAAGCATAAAAATTATGTCATGTGCAGAAGTAGAGGTGATAAACATTACCATTGAAATCTACCCAATGACTTTATATCCATACACAGATATTATCAACTTTTAAGCCCATATGTTACTTGCAACATTATTGTGGTCAATTCCTTGCTTCCAATGCTGTCTCTGCTTTCAGTGATGATATTATTATTTGGGATCAGTGGCAAGGAAGGTTCATGAAAGAGAAAAAAAGAGCATATATGTGCACATTAGCTTAAATCTTGTTTACCTGGAAACTCTTAAGCCTAGTAAGATTGTTTACATTGTTCTCTAAATACTAGTTAAATTTAAATAAGCCGATTACACAATAAGAAGGCAGATTGAATACATGGTCTTAAATGATCTCAGAGCACATGACTAACTTGGTTACAAGTTTTGGTAAAAGTTTCATTTGTAAGAAGAGGCATTCCCAGAAAAGGTTCTTCCCACAACTTGTGAGTAAGTAAGCTCATTCAAAGACATGCCAAATATTTATAGATTTTTGCCAATATGTTGTGATGGTTAGTCTCTATTTTCAGTTTAACTAGATTTAGACTTTCATAGAAAACACATCTTGGAGCATGTTTGTGAAGGTATTTCTAGAGAGATTTGCTATGGAGGAAAGACCCGCCCTGAATGTAGGCAGCACCATTGCATGGGTAAATTGAGTAAAATCAGGTAAAGAAGAAGACAGCTGTGTGTCAGCATTCAGCTTTCTCTGCTTCCTCATCTGCCCAGAGGCAAACAAGCAGTGTCACCGTCCTGCTACCGTGGCTTATAATCACTCCCACACTGACTAAAGTCTGTCTAGACCATGTTAACTTTTACCCTTACTCCCTTGGGATGCTTTTTATCAGATATTGCTTAAGAGCAATGAGAAAAGTAACTAATATACCCGTGATGTTAGCATAGAAAATAATGGGGTCCTCAGCATGTAATACAAGCCAATCTGCTCTTTTTCAGTGCCCTGTAACAAATTCAGTCACTTAAACAAACTGGAAAGTGATTTCTTTATCAAGCCTTAGGTGATATATTCATGAACTATTTTCACTAATGTGCTCACATTTTTCTTTTCTTCTTTCTTTTACTTTTACACCAAATAATTTTTTCAAGACCAGATCTCACCATGCTGCCTGTCTCCCTGCCTTAATTTCCACAGTGGCTAGGATTGCAAGTGTATGCCCAGTTTGTCTGCTTTTTCTTCTTTTTTAATTTAATTTTATTTTTTTCTATGAGACAGGGTCTTACTGTGCTGTCTATCCTCCTGCCTCAAACTCCAGAGTAGCTCGCATTACAGATGTGCTGCCCCTGCAACCAGTTGTCCATTTTTCTTCTTATTTTTTATCTAGCTATCAAAATAATGGGTTTCATTCATTCATGTTTATGACTATACTTGGCTTATAAATATTCCTTGTTTCCCTCTCTTGTTGGCATTTCCTCTTTAGCTGGTCCACTCCTCTCACCAAATAAAACCCTTTCTGGTTTCATGTTATATATATGATATATATATAATATATAATATAATATATATCCTATATATCCATATATAGCATATACTGATTTCATGCATTAACTATATATAAATGTATAAATATCTAGATCATGCATAGTGAAAAAAAAACATAACAATGTGGTATTTCTTTTTCAACCCTGTTTGTCCTCATTAACCTCTCTTGGTCTCTTCCCACGAGGCCCATTTCCTTTCCCTATCTAGTCTTATTTCAATTTTTGTGTCATCTATCTATCTACATATATTTTTATATCTAGAATTTTTCTATAAAAGAAAAAAATGGCATATTTGTCGTTTTAAAATCTAGCTGATTTCACTTAATATTATGATTTTATGATCTCCAGTTCCATCTATTTTCCTGTAGATGACTTCATTGTTCTTTATGGCTGAGTAAAATTCCATTATATGTAGTTCACATTTTCTTCATTCTTTCACCTGTTGATGGGCATTCAGGCTGGTTTCATATCTTGCCTTTTGTGAACAGTGCCACAATAGGATGGGCAAGTATTTATGCAGTATGCTCATTTAGAATCCTTAGGGTATATACATAGATCATATCGTAGCTCTAGGCTTCGTTTTGGGGGGAACTTCCACACAAAGGTTTATAGTGGCAGAGCTAATTCCGTTCCTACAGTGATATGTGAGTTCCTTTTCTCTTTCATCTTGGCCAACATTTGCTATCATTTTTTTAAAGATAGTCATTTTGATTAGAGTGAGATGGAATCTCAATGGAATTTTTTGTATTTTCCATTTATTTAGGATAGATTTTTTTTAAATCTTAAAATAAATATTTACTATTAGTATTAAAATCCAGTATTTCTCCTACTTTGATTTTGTATTTTTTTAGGCCATCTTTCAAACTCAGGCGGTATGATTTTTTTTTCCAGACTAGAAATAAGATCACATATCTCTATCTTCCTTTCCTGAAATGCCTTCCCTTTTTCTGAAGAAAGTTTAATTTCCCTATCGATACATTTTCTTTATTCACCGATGGGTGGACACTCATGCTTTTTCCATTTCCTGGCAATTGTAAACAGTGCTCATAATAGTTACTTTTCTTGCTGCTTGAAAGTGATCAAATACTTGACAAAAGCAAGTTTAATTATGTGATATTCTATAGTAGTGAGTTGAGATTCCTCACTTATTATATTTAGCAAATATGTTACAGATTTTTCTTTCTGGTTATGATAAAGCTTATTTCCTGTCTTTTCCATGCTTAAGAGTTTTTGTATATCCTTCAAAAATCTTCTCTATTGCTTATCTTCTAACATATTAATTTAGTTATAAGGTTTGTGTAGCCGGGAAATTACTTATCCCTCTCAATTTATTCCTCTGAAGAGCTACGAGTCGCAGGGCACCCTGGGAAGAAGGATGGAGCCTAGCATATGGAAGGTTGGAACAAAGGGAGGAGGAGATGTGCAGCAGACACAGAAAATGGCCAGGGTGTCCACAAGCATGGGAGCGAGATGGTGCATTTACAGACCTGGGGCTGGACTATGGGCCCACCAGGTGTGGGCAAAAGCTAATGGTGACTGTGGGTGGGGCACAGAGCGATTGGAATGTGTGCAGCAAGGTTTCTTTGTAAGTCACCCTGTACTCCCTACCATATAGGAAACCCCCCCAAAACTAAAAATTTCTTATGTTACTCTGTGAGCCTGCTTTGGGAGGGAGCTTAAGACTGGAAAAGGGAAAAGATTTAGTGACAAAATTGGTGTAGTCTGGCCCAGATAAATGAACCGCAGAAGTCTGGAAGAATTTGGGGATGTGGGCCTGGGAAAACAGTGTGCTTCTGGCAGCATCTGGTGAGCAAATTGAAAGGAAGCCAGGTTCAGATTCCCAGATCCAGAAGGGGGAAGAGGGGTGCTGCAGAGTCCTGTGAGATAATACGACCTATCCAAGAAGCTGGCAGGAGCCTAGGGGAGAGGAAGCCAAACCCCATATGCTTAATGGGATTAGCAATAGTCATGTGGGTTAAACAGTGGATTATAAATTATATAACTAAAAAGTGTGGGCCACAGCTGTGTTGTAAATGCGGGGAAATAGCCCAGTGTGGGTATGTGAAGATTTTTTAAAGGCTAGAAAAACTTTTACCGAACTTGGGACAAGATCCGAGAACCCAGAGAGGGGGTGTGGTCATTTTGCATAGTAAAAGATTTTCCCAAGGCTGGGGAAACTGAAAAGGCTAGGGAGGTAGTGGCTGATTCAGTTTCTGAGCTTGAGAGAGGAAAAAAAATGGGACATTTTAACTTGTTTAAGGTCCAAGGGCTCAGGAAAAAAGACAGATAATAGTGAAAAAAAAAAAAGACCTAAAAATAAAAGTAACTAAAGCTGTCCCTCAGATTCAACCTTCACTGCAAAAAGAAAAAAAGTAAACAGCACTGTAGCTGAGAAATACTCCACACTGGAGCTGTTAAAACTAGGAAAAACTTACAAGTAAGCAATCAAAGAGCCCCTCACTACATGGCTCATGAGGGTATGAGACATGGGAGCAAATAACATCAATCTAAGTCCTTCAGACGCTTCACAGCTGAGTTATATAACAACCCATCCATCCTTGTGACCTAGGCCAAGGCAGGGGGGAGTAGTCCTTAATGGGATGGCTGGTAAAAGATATTAAAGATTCATGGTCATCACTAAGGGAAACGCCCATAATTAACAGAGGCTGGAGGACTATAAAGGAGGGACAGGCATTACTGATAGAACTAGGTATGATAAAAGCAATATGTGATGCCTAGTTCACAGGGCCAGATAAGACTGTGTTCACCAGAGATATAAAGGAAAACTTAATTCAACTGGGACCTTGAGAATGGTATACAGCTTTAAAGGTTTTGCTAAGCCCTTTAATGGGACAGGATTTTTGTAAAGTGAGAGAGACTTTAGCAGATCTAAGTGACTCCGACCAGCATGTAAAACATGTCTGTAGAATAACAGAACACCCTACAAGAGATATAAAGAAGAATATACAGAAGAAAAAATGGTCTGTTTGGGTTACTCAAAGACAAATTGGCAAGACTTATGTCGAGCCCAAATCCCCAAAGAAAAAAATAGGTAAAAATCCAAATTCAGTACTAAGGAGTTTCTGGAAGGCTTTAAAACCAGAAAAAGTTTACAAAAGGTATTCAAAGGACAAAAACAGTCCCAGTGGTGGTTAAGGATCTCCAAAGATTGAATAAGGTGCATTTCTCTCCTGATAAAGGCTATGCTGGGGTAGAGGCAGTTTTTCCCACCAGGGCCTTCCCCAGAAGCCAAGCATGGTCAATGGAGAGAGGACAGATATGGCTACATGACCCAGGTCCTGCCTGACAGAGAACCAACAGATGCAGTGAGGACAAGAGAAAACCCTTGCCTCCTTAGCCCGGTGCAGGATCAGAAAACTGGAGCCAACACCTATAAGTGTATCAAGGATAAAAGGATACAGAGACTCCATATAAGATCCCCAGAATGTGAAATGACTCCAAAGGGATAACTAAAAATAGTAAAGAACTAATCAAATTAATGCCTCTTACCCATGCTATGGTACCTAACAAAGATCTATGGAGAAAAGTTAACAAGAATGGATAAAACTTTTCCCTGCTGTGTTAGACATTGTCTATGATTGATTTAATATATAATGTTAACCTTCCTTTGGGTGTTTTACAGATGTGAAACCTATTTGAAAGATACCTGAAGAAACAAAGGCCAGCTATAGCTGTAAGATTCTTGGGAGTTTTATGGTTGGGTAAGATAAAAAACAAAGGCTCCCAAACTATACAACTGTTAAGAAAAATTACCATACCAGGGGTGGGTTGGGTTGCCCTGCCCCCCCATGAGCTGTTGGTCAGAAAGAGACCCTAGAGGTCCTCAAATTCACCAAGGCTATTGCCACTAATGTCGGTTGTACACTAGAAAGGTTGGTAAGGCCATATTGCTGAAGACACTGCATGATGTGAGTGAGGGAGAAGAGATGGAGCTGAGACTAAGCCAAAAAAACTCCATGCCACTGGATGGATGACATTCATAGTGCCAAAAGGCACTATGCAGATGGTTGGGGAAGAAATGATCCCCTATGATTCTCCTCAACAATGGGCCCCACATGCTGCACACTATGGACATGTGAAGCAATGCCTGCAAGGGCAATAATGGCTCAACTAACATATGTATAACTGACAAATTTCTAATTGGATAAGGCCTGCTCCTAGGGGTGGAACACACATCTGGTGCTGTAGACCAGGCCAACCTCCTGTATCAAGAAAGGCTACAGGCCCTAGCAGGGAAGCCATTGCAAGTATACTGTTTAATGAATATAGAACACTACTGGGATATCCTCTAGGCATTTGTATTTACATTCATGTTTGTTTAGATGTGTCTACTTCCTTCCATTTGTCTTTCTAGTAGGGGAAACACCACTGAGATAGATCGGTGGCCACGTATGGAATATGAATGATGGAGAGGCCCAAGAAGTCACTATCTTGCCATGATACAAAAGAGATTGCCCTACATCTGTCACTCCCTCTGAGGCTCATGGACCTTTGCAGAAGATTGGTGGAAAGACTGAGCAGAGGAAAGGGTTGGAGTGTAGGCCAGAAATAACTTATTCCTCCTGACTTAGTCCTCCAAAGAGCTATGGGTGAGCACAAGTCACCCTGGGAAGAAGGGTGGAGCCTAGTGTTGTGGAAGATTGGAATGAAGGGAGGAGGAGGTGTGCGGCCACTGTGGAAAATGACCAGGGTGTCCCTCAAGTGTGAAAGCTGTGGGCAGGTCATGGAAGCAATCAGAATGGGTGCCACATGGCGCACCACATGGTTTCTTTGTAAGTCACCCCACACTCCCTATCATAAAGGAAACCCCAAAACTAAAACTCTCTTATGTTAGTCTGTGAGCCTGGGCCTCACAGTTTGTTTTGACTTTTAGTCTTCTTTCTGAAGGTGTGGGTGCTTTAGGTACTGTATTTGGGATATCAGAGCATTCTGAGCTTTTAGCTTTCATTTATTAATCCTTTTATTTATATTTTATATGTTTTGCATGTATGCATATGCATTTGTGTATGCATGTGCATTTGTATATGCATGTTTGCATGTGTGCGAGTGAATATGTATGTACTGGTACATGTACACATGTGTGGTACATGTACACTGGTACATGTACACATGTGTGTGTAGAGACCTGAAGTTAATATTAGATGTCTTTATTAATCACTCTCCACCTCTACCTTATTTACTGAGGCAGGGTCTCTCACTTGAATCCAGAGCTCACTGATTTGGCTAGTCAGCCAGATAGCTCCAGAGATGCCCTGTCTCTGAGTTCCAAGTACTGGGATTGCAAGTGGAATGCAAGCCCTTTATCCTCTGATCCATGTTCTCAGTCACCAACCTTCCAAAGTTTATTTCTTACTTATTAATGTGGTTTCCTTCAGTTTGAATAGCTCCTTTCAGTATTCTGATAACACAAATGTGATGTCGGTAAATTCTCTCTGTTTTGGAATATCTTTGTCTCTTTGTCTAAAGGGCAGCTTTGCTGGATGCTGTTCCTTGTCGGCAATCTTTTTCCTTGTGATCTCTGAAAAGTTCATGCCACTATCTCATGGATTATAAGGTACCTCATGAGAAACTGGCTGCCAGATGAAGTGGGAGCTCAGTTATTATTTTCTTTCTCTTCTCTTGAGAATCTCTGTTTCGTTATAGAGGACTTGCTTTGTAATATGTTGCATAGACTTGGTTGAGTTACATCTAACAGGTGACCTTTTACCTTCTTGAAGCTGGCTATGTGAGTTTTTCTGTACTTTTGAGAAGTTTTCTGTTATTCTTTTGAATACGCGCTCTACACTTTTGGGATCTTCAAATTGCCCTGGACTTCATAACCTAAATATCTTCTCCTTTAGTGCATGTGCTGGATAGCTTTAGTGTCAACTTGACACACCTGGGTTGAGGGAGCCTCAATTGGGGGACTGCCTCTATTGGACTGGCCTGTGGCCATGTCTGAGGGTCATCTTCTTGATGAGTGATGTGGGACGCCCAGCCCACTGTGGGTGGTGCCACCCCTGGGCAGGTGGGCCTGTGTTGCATAAGAAAGCAGGCTGAGCAGGGCCCAGGGGAGCAAGCCAGTAAGCAGCATTCCCTCATGGCCTGTGTTCCAGCTCCTGCATCCAGGTTCCTGGCCTGAGTACCTACCTTGAGCTCCCTGATGAACTACGACCTGGGAGTTGTAAGCTGAATAAACCCTTTCCTCCCCAAGATGGCAGTGGTCAGAGTGTTTTGTCACAGCAGTGGAGAAACAAACTAGGACAGTGCATTCTTCATTGTTCCTCATTCATTTTCTTCTTTCAATTCCAACTGTATATTTTAAAATACAGTCATCTTGAACTCACTAATTGTTTTTTTTTTCTGTCTTTCTGTTGATACCTTTTGTCAGTTTTATTTCAATTAATATAGTTTTCAGCTCAATGATATCTGTTTTTAATAGCTTTCATTGCTTTGATTTTTTTTTCAGACAGGGTCTCCCTGCAGCCCCAGCTGTCCTGGAATTTACACTGTAGACCAGGCAGGTCTCAAGTTCACAGAGATCCTCCTGCCTTTGCCTCCCAAGGACTGGAATTAAAGGTGTGTACCACCATGTACATCACTTGCTTTCATTTCCTTTTTGAGTTTCCCTTTTAGGATAATTGAATCATTAATTTGTGTTTTCTTCAAGCTCAATGAGTTTCCTTAAAGAGGCTGTTTACAATTTTCCATCTAAGGAATGTCCCAAACTGATTAGCATTGCTGGCTCTTTGATTATTAACTGAGGTAGTTTTTTCCTGAAAGTTCTTCACTCTTGTTGGCATGTAGTATTGTTTTGGTAATGAGTGATCACATGTTGACTCCAGTGTTTGTAATCTAGCTTTGTCTATGTCTGTTTTTCCAGAGATCCTAAGCATTGTTGCTCACTTTCTCTGGGCCTGCAGTCAGGTCCACTATTTCAGCACTGGACAGCGCCGAGTCCAGTTGACTGGGAAACTGCTTTGTTGTGGCATCACTCTTTCAGCACTGGAGGGCGATCCGGACACAGGGTTTGTTTGCTCCAGGTCTATAGTGTTATGAGGAACTATTGGAGTATAAATTAATGTTAGTCCTTCTTCCACAAGCCTCTTCCTTAGGCCAAGATAGACTGAGGTACGTCATCTGTGGTAAGTCATTGTGAGATTCTACGTAGCTTGGGATAGAATTATCACCATAAACGAAGCAGTCTCAAATCCTTATGCCATGTCTGTAGTTACCAACACTGTCAGGCCTGAGCCCTCAACCTTTCAAAGTCAGCTGAGCACTAGAGTAAAACCATGTACATCATGGACAATTAGAATTTATCTTTGAGAAGTACTCATTTAAGTATTTCACTCGTATTTCAGTTATTTGTCTTTCACTTACTGATTTTTATTATGTTCTTTATGTATTGTGGTTGTAAATCCTTTTGTTAGAAATACATATGCCCTCCCCCCTGTTGTCTTTTGACTAACAATTTTTTATGCCTGTGTGTGTATGCATGTCTGCAAGCTTGTGCGTGTGCATGTACATGAGTACCCATTCATGTGGAAGCCAGAGGATGACCTTGAATGTCATCCTCAGGAATAATGTACAACTTCTTTGAGTAGGGGCTTTGATTTCCTGGAACTCACCAGTTAGATTAGACTGGCTGGCAAGCAAACCCCATTGATTCTTCTTATTTCTTTCTCCCAAGTCCTGGGATTACAAGTTCATGACACCAAGCTTGGATTTTTACATAGGGAACAAACAGATCCTCAAGCCTCACTAGCAAGAAATTTACTAACCGAACCATCTCCCCAGCCTCTTATTTTTGTTTTAGTATAAAATTTAGGCTCAGCCTATCAACTGCCATCTGGGAAATCCCAATTCTGAGATTTTTAAAATTGGTATTCCATTGCATTTTAATGTTATTTTGGAGAAACTTTATTAAAAATTAAATAATCGAATCCATTGTCACAATCAAATCCTCTGTTTCTTTAGGTCTTTTGGAACTTTCAGGAAAATCTGATAATTTTCAGTGTAGAAGCCTTGTACGTTTCAGTCAAAAGTAGTTCATTGTCAAATAATTTTATATTTATTCTCTTTAATTCCAATGTACATGTGACTTGTTTCATTGGGGAAATGAAATACTATATCATACTATTGATGAAATAAGAATCCAGTTGCCAAAAGCATTGTAAATTCTATTTGTTATGAATTGAGATTTAAGACTGTAAGTTTGTGCATGCGACACCAAGCAATCACATGAAATTCTTAAAATTTTTTCAGTCAACATGGGACTTGAAAACATCCAGAAGTCAGAAGAACTTTCAACTGTCTTTCAGATAACACTAAGAAACAAGTAATGATAAACAGATGTTGGGCTAATAATTTTCATTACTGAAACAAGCATTTGAATACTCCACTCTCCCAATAAACAGAGCAGTTCCCAGAAGTCATCTCCAGCCAATGTGGAGCACCACTATGCTTTTAGTCAGCCCAACACTGAGCAAAAATATTTCTCAACAAACTTTAGTGTGCACACACATGACAAATAGCACCTGACTGAGCTTACAGCTACTTATCTTGAGGACATGATGAATAAAAATAAGGGAACATGCTGGGCAGGGTGGCACATGCCTTAAATCTCAGCACTTAGAGCTGGAGGCAAGGCAGGTGAGATCTGTGAGATAAAGACCAGCCTGGTCTATGCAGTGAGTTCTAGAGTTCTAGTTACAGCGACGGGGAAGCAACTCTCTCTCTCTCTCTCTCTCTCTCTCTCTCTCTCTCTCTCTCAAAGGTAACCTTAAGTAATATGGAAAAATATATAGTGTATTTAGAGTTCAAAAGTAGATAACTACACTCCATTCTAATAAAGGACTGAAAAGAAATTTCTCCAAGTAGTTAAATAATAATAATAAATTCATAATTTTCTGAACAATGTTCTAAACACTTGTGCTACATCGGCTCATTTGATTCTCACAACTGCCACATTTTGTATGCATAATTACCAGCTCCACATTACAATGGTAGACATAGGCTTGGAACCCAGAAGCTGACTCCAGGGCCTGTTCTAGACAGCATGATCCCCAAATGAAATGCAAGAAGCTTCCAAGTACAAAGATTGATTTAATAATGCAAACAGAAACAGCACATACACATTCCATTCTTCCTCACAACCAGACTTTGGTATTCTACCCTTCACCTCTCAACTTCTTTAGATCCTTGTACAAATAATCCAAAGCATATTTAAGTCAAATATCCTCTAAAACTTTACTTATGGTACTATACTACATAACTCTTATGCAATCTGTAATTTTTCCATCAGAATAATGTACTTCATGACAAAGAAAAATACCATTTTCATTTTTGTTAAGATGAACTATCTTCAGCAATGATGCGGCAGAGTTTGACAACTAATTAAGGAAGAGAGTTTCAGACAAGGTATGATTCCGTTTAGAAAGAATATTTTATTCTGCTTATTTGATTGTTGCATGAAGGGGAGAAAATTAAGCAAAGTTGAATTTTCATCCTTTAATTTTCATTATTCCTTGATAAGCCAATATGCTGAATTTTTGACATTTATCTAAAATTCTAACTTCAGAATTGCTTCAGTCAACAAAATGATTTAAGTCACCACTCTATAGCTTCTTTCATTAAGAGAGAGTGGTGACCAGAAAATTAGAACAGCAAGAGATTGATTCTTGGGTAAACGTTATTAAAGGAAAAATGGAAGTCTAGATTTTATTCTAATGAACACCAGCTATCAGTTAATTTTGTGAAAGCACACTCAAAACACCTCTCCTCCATGTTCTTTACCACTCAAAATTAGAGTAAAAACAACAAAGAAAATGTCATCTTTGAGGTACTACTAAGACTATTGTCACAAAATACAGTGAGTCAGTACTTTCAAAGGCCCTGATAAAGACCTACATGCTAACAGCACTAGTGGAGATATGATGTTTCAAACACTGAATAACTTACCCAGTTGTTCGGGAACTGAACTATGCTCTCCCCAAATTCCTGTGTTAAAGTCCTAATCATCAGCACCTGGGAAGGTTGCTGTATTTGGAGACATGGTCTTTGAAGGGATGATTCAGTTAAAACAACAAGGTCATTGGGTGGACCCTAAACCAGTATGACTAGTAGTCTCCTTATAAAAGGACATCTGGACATCTGGATCTATGACTTCTAGCCCCCAGAACTGTAAGAAATCAGTTTCTGTTGTTTAAGAAACTCAGTCTGTAGCCCTAGCAAACTAAATCCTAGCAAACTAATGTAGTATAGTTAACATAAAGAGAACTAAGTTTATATCTGAGAAGGAGTACATGTTATGCAAAAATTGACCTCGAAATTTAAGACTAAGAAACACTGACTAAAATAACTTTAAGGTCATTAATATTCCAGCAAAGCAATGGCACCAGGAAAAGCTTTCAAAGGGACCACAAGCCAGGATTTCTATATAAGGAAAGGCCCACGTGCTAAAGGGTAGGAATTTGTTTTTTTTTCTTTTTCCTAAAGATGATGAGAAAGCAGAAAATTAACTTTTATCTCTCTTTCTTTGGCTCATTGTATTATCCCTTTGGAGTCTGAAAATATATTAAATGCAAAGCTGCACACTGTTACATCTGATTCAAATTTGCAATGTTAAATCATGAGGCTCAGCTATTTAGAAGTTTGAAGTACATTGTCATGCCTGTCATTTAGTAGATTTGGACTCTGAACATTAGCATCTTGACAGTTGTGTCGTTTTGGTCATTTTGGTTATGTATGCTTCTCAATGTAGGAGACAGTATAGTCTCTACCTTACCTAAGTCTCATGAACTTTAGTTCTGGAATTTGTGGCTTTACCTTTGCCACTATCTCTGTCTTATTGATTATTTAATGAAACAAATATTAATCAGTCCTAAACTAACTTTGATAGTATTATTGATAGAAAAAGAACAGGCATGTGTGCATATATAAGAACTCATAAACACATAGTCCTTGAGATTATAAAGTCTCAAGGAAGGTAAAAACATTCACAAGAACATATAGGATTCTACTAAAGATGAGAGAGGTTAAATGCATCCAATATTTCCTCAGACTATTTGGTAGTGGATAGTTATGTATTTTAGAATGAAGTTTTATTATATAGCATTAAGAATTTTTACTCTCATGTTTCCTTTTTAATGTATACATTCCTCATTGTTTTTTCTTTCCTTTGAATAACTTTACTATAAATAAGCCACTGAACTTGTTTGAGTAGCACTTATCAGATCCCTTCCCATACCTGGCTGCCTCAAGTGCCAGGCAGATGTATGCCAAGCAGCCCCTGGAAAAAGCTAGCCACATGGCCTCCAAGACAAGCCAGACATTTTTTTTTTTTTTGTCTTTTTGAGACAGGGTCTCTCTGTAGCCCCAGCTGTCCTGGAACTCACTATGTAGACCAGGCTGGCCTTGAACTCACAAAGATCTGCCTGCCTCTGCCTTCCAAGTGCTGGGATTAAAGGCGTGCACCACCACACCTGGCTAAGCCAGACATTTTAAATCCTCCGCTATCAATCTGAAGAGCACTTCACTCCAACCACAAGGCCCACTGCAACTGAATGCTCCACTCCTGCTCCATAAGGTCTTGTTACAGCCACGATCCCACCAAACAATCTGCATGGGTCTTGAAAGACATCACTCCAAGATCAGCCTTGGTGAACTCTAAATGACCCTGCTCACCTAGCAGCAGAAGCCCATGGCTGGCAACCCCAGAGCTGCTCCCTGCCTACTCTTCATTTCTGAATAGAGCAAAAAGAGCTGAGCCAGCTGATTGTAGTAAAGTTTTCTTGAATCAAGTTCACTTGATTTCAACTTGATACTTAAATTTAGACTTTGTTGGTAGGTGATTGAAGTGAATTCAAGTTACATTAAGGCCTCAAGAAACTTCAGCTCAGTTCATTTTTTAAAGAAAGCATTAAATTTTTGAACAGTGAGATATTTTAGTCAAATAAGGACATAGCTGTGTGTAGCTCAAGCAGAAATACCTAGGATGAGCATTAACTCCTGAATTTGACACAGGAATATTCCTAGAGGCCTTAATGTGACTGGAATTCACTCCAATCACCTATCAACAAAGTCTAAATTTAACTCTTGTTTCTAAGGTTTTTCCATTGATTTATCCAGTTGCTTCGGGGCTAATGCGCTGCAATTATTTATATCCCTTATTGAGTTTCATTGGTTCCTCCATAAAAGAATTAACCAATTCTTTATATCTAAATTCTGAATTTTGTCCATGTTTTCTCTGTCTATTCTGCTAAAACCATACTATGTAGCTGGGTTACAAAGGCTTCATGACAAATCTTGGTAGATACTTTGAGTCCTCAAACTTTTTTATATTTTATAATTGATTTAACTATCTGAATTCTCGTTCTTTTGTGTACTTTGTTATTTTAAATCATCATCAATATTATTATTGTTATTGTGTGTGTTATTGTTATGGTGTGTGAATAGGAACACGCCCTCCACAGTGTGTGGAGAGGTCAAAGGAGAATTAACTCCTTTTACACTAAGTGGTGTTCCCATTTAACTTTGAAAACTTTCTTGCTTTAAAATCTGCCCCTTCTGACATTAATACAGCTATTCAGTGTGTGTGTGCATGTGTGTGTGTGCACACGCATGGATTATACACATGCATGAGTGTGGGCATGTAGGTGCCACCATGTGCATGTAGAAATCAGAGGACAACTTTCAGGAGTCATTTATTTCTTTCTACCATGGGATCATGGATGGAGCTGAGGTAGCCAGGCTTGTGTAGAAAGCACCTTTTCCTGTTGAGTCCCCTCACCAGCTTTAATAACTCCTCCTTTTTATTAATACTAGCATAGTATATTTCCCTCTTTATAGTTACTTTTAAACTATGTGTATTTTTATACGGAAGTTGAGTTTCTTATGTAGTTAGGTCTTGATTATATGTACTCTGAAGATCTCTACATTTTAATTCAAGCCTTTAAACCATTGACCTTAACTAATTATTGATATAGTTATAATAATATTCATAAATTAATTATTTTTCTACTTATTACCCTTGTTCTTGTTTCCTGTTTTTGTCTTCAGCTCCTTTTTCTGCCTTTTGGGGATTTAATTTGGCAGTTTTTATTATCATAAATGCCTTTCCTAGTACATCAGTTGTGCATCATGTGTTATGTTTTTAAGTGGCTGCCCCACAATATGTAATAAATAGATACAGGGGGAGATTGGCTCAGTGAACTTACTGCTCTCCCAGGAGGACCTAAGTTCAGTTCCCAGCACCCATTTTGGGTAGCTCACAACTGCCTGGAGCTCCAGTTCCAGAGAAACCTACACTTTCTACTGGCCTGTATAGGCACCAGCACACGTGTAAATACACACAGACACATAAATAAAAATAAAACACATCTTAAAAAACAAACCTATAGGCCGGTGTGATGGCACACGCCTTTAATCCCAGCAGTGGGAGGCAAAGGTAGGCGGATCTCTGTGAGTTTGAGGCCAGCGTGGTCTCCATAGTGAATCCTGGACAGCTGGGGCTACAGGGAGACCCTGTCTCAAAAACAACAACAACAAAAAACAAACAAACAAAATTATATGCTGGGAGTGGTAGTGTATTCCTTTAACCTTAGCTTTTGGGAGGCAGAGGCAGACAGATCTCTGTGAAATTGAGGCTACCCTGGTCCACATAGTGACATGGACTGGGGAGATCCTTTCAAAAACAAATATACAAGTGACTTAAGTGAAACTTACAAATTCACTTTCAAATAACACTGTCCCACTTCACAAGTGACTTACAATAACAAAAAAAATCATAATTCTTTCGCCCCATCCACAGCGTGGCTATTGTTATTTATTTCATTTATATAGAATCTACATGTATGATAAGGTTTGGATCTACAGTTTATGGTGGTGTTGGAAGGTGGTTGAAATTTTATGACAAGAGACCTAAGGAGAAGAAGTTAGGTTATTGCAGGTATAATAGGTGCCAGCCTCTTTCTCTCTCTCTTTACATCTACAGACATAAGTCTAGCACTTCCTCCAGTATGTGCCCCCTGCCATGACTTCTGTGTCTCCACAGTTCCAAAGGCAAATGACCATATCGTCAGAAAGCATGAGCCAAAATAAATCTTTCCTCCTTTTGAATTATTTATCCTACGCATTTTGTCATAGCAATGGAAAGCTGACCATCATGCATATATATCTATATACCTCAGAGAATATGTGTTGCTACTATTATTTTGAATAAATCTTTATCTGGTAGACAAATTAAAAATGAGAAAATTATTCCTTTTCATTTTACCTGTAATATCCCTTCTCTGGTACCATTCCTTCGTTTTTCCAAATCCAAGTACCTGATCTTGCTCATTTTTTTATTTTATTAAAAACTTCTTTTCAACATATCCTAGAAGATGTATCTACTGACAAAATAATCCCTAAATTACTGTTTGTCTTAGAAAGTCTTCATTTCCTCTTTACTTTTGAAGGAAAATATGACAAAGCAAGTTGAATGTGGTTCATATCTTTGTTCTTTTACAGGTACAATGGATTGCTATAGATTTTTCTGAAATACTAATTTTAGCTTTTATTTTCTGCAACTGGATACAATTTGACTAGATGTAGTATTTTTCCTTTTTTAGAATGTATCCTGCCTAGAGTTCTCTAAAGTTCCTGGATGTGAGGATGATATTTTATATTAACTTAGAAAAACTCTCAATCATTACTGTTTTAAGCATCCTTTTTTTCCCCTGTTGTTTCCACTATGGATTACTACATTTGACAGCTTTCCACAACAGCTGAGTGTTCTGTTCTGAATTCTTAATATTTTTGTTTTCTGTTTCTGACACTTCCATATCCTCAGGGATCACAAGTTTATTCGGTCTGAAGAGTACCACATATGTTTTCCAGATTCAGAGTTAGTCATGCCGTGAGGTTTGTGTTGAATACATTACTCTAGCAGTCCTGGATAGGATGAATTTTATAAGAATTTTTCCACTTAAAGGTCAGGTCATGGAAGATGTGGAAGATGCTACATCATATCTGAGAAGTTGAGCAACACATTAGAATTTTTGGCACTGCTCCCATGTATATGCACAGCCTCCCAAGCTTTACACACATCAGTCTACACAGTAGCACATGTAGTAGCAATGATTGTAGGTGATAAAATACTAAAAACATGATAGATGACTGCTGGTTTTTATTTGTTTTAAACTTTAGTGTTTACCACAGTCTTTAAAATGGAAAATGATGATGAGATAAAAGCAGATGGTTCTGGATGTATAACTTCAAGCCCTAATTCAGCCACAGGAAGTTGAAGTCAGCACCCCCAAGACTGTCTTTGGAAAATTTATATGGATATGTGTAGTTAGAGGTAAATACTTCATCTATGAAGGTGAGAAGTGTAATGAAGCTGGCATAAAAGTTGTTAAAAGATGGGAGTTCAAACCCTAATTCTTTCTCTTCTAACCTGTGACCTTGGGAAAGCTAATTGTTCTCACTGTATCATATTTCTTTCAGTTCTTACACTGACCAGTAAACCCAAAATAGTTGTTTCAGTGATAAGTATTATGGGAAAAGAAGTAGGTGCAAGATATGCATTTGATAAATAAACCTTAAACCTTGTAAGAATAATGAAGAATTGCAACTTTAGAACATTTTTAGAATTTTCAAGAGGTACAAAAAGACACTAATGCATTCACAGCGGATATTAAAGAAATGATTAATTTTGCTAATAGAGGTGAAAATTATTCATACCAGAGAGGAAGTGATTATTTTCCCCTTTGCAGTGTAGTCCTAGGATAAGGGATTAACTGTTTCTATAGAAAATGCCTATAGTAAGTGTTAGGATGCTCCTATCACCAGATGAGACATATGCTTACATTCTTTGGGTGGTAGTTAAAAGAAATCCATGGGAAACCTCATGGCCTTAATGTCTGGCCCTGCACTGTGTCACAGTGGATTGTTCTTTAGGAGGGACCATTATTGTGCTTCGGAGTCCTCTAGATTGGTGCTTTTAATATTGTGTTATTCTTGGACTCTCAGATGTACTTTAGAGGCTAGGTATTAGATTCTAAAACATTATTTCAAATTAAAAAAGAAGGAAAGAACAATGAAGGGCAGAAGGGAAGAAAGGAGGAAGAGAAGAGACCAAGAAAGGAAAAGAATAATTATTGCTCTTGCTAAATTCTGTGATATGACCTAATTTTAATAACAGTAATCATCATAATCATTAATGATAGAATTTATATAAATAAGGACCTACATATTCTCAAAAATAAGTAAAGTTTTTAATCCTCGATTTACATATGAAGATGTTAAGTTTCAGACACCCAAGTTGAAGAATTGGTATAGTCATAGGATTTAAACAGACTTACCTGATTTCAGAAGCTGTTCCTTTCCAGCATGCCACACAGCCTTTTTCCATAGCCGATTTCTGTGGGAATATGGTATAACTATATGTTGGTAAGACAGAAGTTTTTACAAAGGGAAATTCTTGGGGTCTCTACATTTTGGGGTTAAAGAATGAAGTAGAAGAGGGCAGTGGGAAGAAGTTGTTCTGTGGTTGGGTCACAATGTTTCTGCTGGCCTTGCAGGGAGCAGTGAAGTCAGGCTGACTTGCCATGTGAAGGAGGAAGACTATATACTCACGCACTGAGTGGCTGCACATCATTGTGTCACTAAGATATTGAAGTTGGGCTGCTTTCCTAAGGAAATTTGAACTTCAGCTAGGCAACTCTCTTCAGCATAATTAGATTTAATGCATTTATATGGAGAAGGAAAAGAGGCTTTGGAGGGCATAGCACAGAGAAGGAATTATGTGAATATGTAGTTAATTGGGGTAAAATTCCCTTTAAAAGCAGCTCATTTTTGAAAAAGTTGCACTTAGGCATTGACTAACCACAATAACAAAATAATACAATTAACCACTATGCATTTGTCACCCAATCTTATTAATTCTATGCATTTTGTTCTTTATGCTTTATATTTTAAAGTTTTTGTTCTTAATTTTTATAATTTCACTTATGAATATAATGAAATATGATATCTACTCCCAATTTCTCCCCTCCAACTTCCCCCATTCCATTCCAATGTACCCCTCCCAACTTCATATATATATATATATATATTTTAAATAACCCATTAAGTCAAGTTCATGCTGACCATGCAAGGCGTGGGAAACCTACCAGTGGCCACATCCTCTTTAAAAAAAAATATGTCTCCCTTCCTGTGAACTATTCACTGCCAACAGCCCCTTGGTCTGGAATGGGGCCTGGAGATCATCTACCCCACCTTGCCAGGATTTGGGTTGTTTTGACCTCATTTAGGACTTGTAGGTAACTGTAACTGCTGTGAATTCATGAGAGGGACAGCCATGTCAAAAGATAGCCTTTCCTGCCACTCCTTCCTGTTCTCTGGCTCTTGCCTTCTTTCCGTCTCTTCTTCCACAATGTTCCCTGAGCTTTGGTGATAAAACTGTTAATACAGATGTCCCATGTAGGACTGAGCACTTAATTTCTTATTTTCATCACTTGCTTGGGTTTTGACAATTGACTGCTGCCCATTATGAAAAGAGACTTCTCTGACCAAGGTTGAGAGCAGCTCAAGATATGTAACCTGCTATTATTCTTTTCCTAAATGATCATTTCCTAAATGTCAAATTGCCTTTGAAACATTTATGGTTACAAAAATTTAAACTGTGGGCAGGGAGAGAATGCTTGGAAATCATACACAAAGCCCTGAGTAAATTCATAAGTACCAACATAAAAATGTTTAAATTAGATATTTAAATACATGAACACAGTATCCACTTGAAGATCCCTCCAAGATCCTATTTTAGTCTTTGCTTTAGCCCAGCTTCTGTAAAAACCAAAGACGAAGCTTGAGAGCTCACACTTAATAGTGACTGTAATTTCATGAGGTCTGGATGGAGGAAAAGAGAATGCAGAATATTTTCTTTTTTAAAACATTTATTTTATTTTTAATTATGCACATTTGTGTGTATCTGTGTGTGGGTTTGTGTAGCTGAGTGCTGCTGCCCACAGAGGCCTCAGGCATGGGCTGTCCTGGACGTGGAGTTACAAGCAGTTGTGAACTACCCAATGTGGATATTGGGAGCCGACTCTGGGTACTCTAGAAGAACAGTCTTAGCTCTCAACCACGGAACCATCTTTCCAGGCCCAGGACTGTTTTAATATTGCTCTCCAATCAGATTTTGCAATCTGTTGGATCTTTAGTTACGCCTGACTTAGTAATGATTCTTCCTGGTGTTAGCAAAGAAAACCAAGCTATATGTATATTGTACAATACAGGAAGGGAAGGCAGTACATCAAGAGAATACAGGACAGAAACGTAAACTGGCAAATGGTACTTTTCCATTTAGTGTGGCATCATACGTACTCTGAAAAAAAAATTTCTTGAAGTGTATCCATTTTGTTACCAGAACAGGTGACAATCTTGTCATCTTACGCATTGGCATTTTTCTCTTCAGAAAGATTTCTGGCATGATCCTGCTTGTGAGTAATTTCCCACAGCCAATCCAGTGAGTCCTGGCAAAGTTTCCCTATTTCCCTGAGAATAAGCCAATGGAGCAAAGATTCCTTAATTTCAGGGCTTAAAGATGATTTGAGTTGCTTTCGTAATTAGATTGAGGTAAGTCATGTCCTGACTTAACTGGGACATCATACTTTAATGCATGGCTAAGGACTGGTTTGGAACTCATAGACCTGAAAATAGCTGAATCCAGGGGCACATAGTTCCCACTTTTCCCACTTGACATCAGACAGGCTCAAACCTGTATCAGTTTGGCCTAAAGTGTTACATCCCATTGAAATCCTAGCCAAGTGCATAACTCATTAGGATGATCTGGTTATTTCACATTGGGCAACTCACAGCTTATCCCTTGAAGTCTTCAGATTTAATCCGACTGGGAATCGTTACCCAGAAGGCAGAATAAGTATTTTCAGTTATATTAAACATTTAGCCCCCCCCCCACAACATACATATACTTTTCAGCTTACACTGGAACCTTCTTTTAAAAGTGGCATGACTTTTTGACTGGGGCTGGAGAGATGGCTCAGTGGTTAAGAACACTGGTTGTTCTTGCAGAAGACCTGGGTTTGAATCCCAGCTCCCACATGGCAGCTAACAACTGTCCATAACTCCAGTCCCAGGGGATCTGACAGCCTCTTCTGACCTTTGCAGGCATTGCAATGACACGGGTGTACTTACCTACATGCAGGCAATACACACATACACATAAAACAAAAATAATAAATAAAAATTTTTTAAAGAGTGGCATGACTGCCTGGTCTCAGTTCTCGGTGATGTGAAATGCCAGCAGCACTTGTTCACCCAAGGAATAGCAAGCACCAAGTGAGAAGAGCATCTCAGGGGCATGCATGAGCATGGTCCCTGTGGGCATCGTCTTTGGTTTCCGTCTGAGTGGAATCTTTCTGTTCTTCCTCCCACTTCTACTGAGGCTCACTCTGGATTAGTATTTTCCTAAGCGGTGCATCTGGAGTACACGACATCATTCTGTACTTTACCCCTCATCCATGCGGATGTGCTTACCTGTGGGTACACCCTCACTTGCAAACAAGGACGTTTGGGGAATATTGAGATAGATGTAGAACTCTAAATTAAACCCATAAATACAGTAATGTCTTAATGGTGGGGGAGGAGGATTGGAAACAATAGTTCTGTAGGGTAAGGATTAAAATAAACTATTCTTACATCTGCAGTTAAGAGCTTAATGGCTCTACTCATCTTATTGTTGTGTCAGTTAAACTATGTATTGTGCACTGAATTACTTCTGACACCCTTTTCTCTTTTTAATGATACTCTAGACATTTCCTGTCAACACACTGAAATTTACAAGCATACAAAGCTTGGGAAGTTAGTTTGTCCATCAAACTTGCCTATCTAACATACATAAATAATGAAGGAAATATTTTCTCTGGTATCTTTTTAAAAGATTTATTTTCATTTATGTGTCTGTGTGTCTGTGTGAGTGAACACCGAATGTGTGAAGACTATAACTTCAGCTGGGAACTGAGCTCCAATCCTCTGGAAGAGCAGCAGGCACTCTTAGCAGCTGATTCATCTTTCCAGACCTAAGGCATTGTTTTAAAAATCTGCAACATCTGACATGCAACCACAGGCAAAATGTCTACAATTTCCTAAATTTTGGTAGGTCCTATCCTGGAAATATCTCATTGGAACATGTTAGGGAATTCTTTCTTTCTTTCTTTCTTTCTTTCTTTCTTTCTTTCTTTCTTTCTTTCTTTCTTTCTTTCTTCTTTGTTTTGATTTTGCATAGTTTGTATGACATTTGGGAGGGGGTGACTCATGAAGACATGGATTCTTGTAGGCTTTTCCTTTTCCATATTTGAAATGCACGCACCACCCGTAGTCTTCCTCGCTCGCCATTCACCCGTTCTCAATCTGAATTTCATTTTTTATTACAAACAGCAAACTTTGACCTAATAGTATCATCCAAATCCTTGCTCACTCCTGCCAATTTGTCCAGCCTTGCACTCTGCCCAGTCCGTTTTTTGCCTTCATCCATAGTACAGAGAAAGGAAGATATTTTCAGCATTGCCCTTTCTAACATACCCCTGGAGCATGTCTAAATTTGCAATCTGGAAAGAATCTAGGCTTGTGCTTGGGAGATATAAGTCATGGGTGAAAGAAGTGGATGAATTATAACTCAGTTTTGATGGAAAAAGAAAACAGCATGCATTGATTAATGAGATAAGGGTGAGAGAAAAAGTGAGGACTCCATGATGGTCCAAGTATCCTGGCCTCAGAAACACAGGAGTTTGAAGTTTCCTTTAACTGAGACGAGAAATCTTCAGGAAGAGTTGGTTTGAGAGACGTGATGGGGGATGAATTGCAAGCTCATTGCTGGACAAGTTAGGCTTGCATGACTAATGGACATGCACATAGAGATAAGAAGTCAACATTGGACATGAGTCTTGAGCTACAGGAGAAGTCTAGGGTATAGAAATGATGGGAGAATAAACAACAAACTGAAGGATTTTACACGAGATTGGAAAAACTCACCTATGGATCAAAGGTAGAAAAAAAAAAAAGGCAAAATTTAGAGAGCAGGAAGATAAGCAAAATCAAACTAAAGAGGGGCAGCCAGGCAGAGGGAAACCCAGAGTGGTTATCTAAGAATCTAAGTGAAGAAAAGGTACAGGGAGGGAGGGAGGGAGCAATTGTGTTAGGACTAAACATGCTGATATGGTATTAAATTCTGTGTCATAAAAAAATATTTGTTTGAAGTCAAATTTTAAAAGATTGGGTTTATTTAAAAAACACTAAAACATTAAAAACTAGAATCAAGCCATCTGTATGGTTCCTGCCTTTCAGAACTTTTATGTTTGCAAAGCATAGTGCTTTGTAAGAATTTTAATAATTTTCTCACGAAACATGTCACTTAGGAAGAAAGACCAATTTCCTGTTCATGTGTGTCATGTGATTCTAGAATTTAATTTCTAGTTCAGCAGTTCATAGTGGTTACATAAATAAAATTCTGGTAACTTGAACCATGTCTGGCAGGACTCAACTTGCTTGACAGGCAATCATTCATTCTTGCTTCTAGCATGCATTAGGAGACTCAGAGATGCTTCTGAAAACCTTCCAGCTTTCTTGAATTTCGTATGAGCTTGCACATATCAATAGGTAGTCAGTTTCATGTGCATGTATATGTGTACACGTGTATGTGTATATGTGTGCATATGAGTGTGTATATTTGTATGTATGTATATGTGTATATGTGTTTATGTCTCTGTGTGTGTGTGTATGTGGCTTTGTTTGTTGCTGCTGCAGAAAATCTCAAAACCTTTTAAATTCATTATCCAATTATTGCTAGACTTTGATGCTGCACAATAAGCCTTCTGGGTTTCCAAAGCATGCTGTCATTTCCATTTCCTGTGGTTTCAGTTCCTTTATAGCTTCACATTCTTTTAAAATCAGTAAAAGTCATCTGATATAGACTCTCTTCCACACCAAACCTACACATTGACTTGCTTTCATCTGGACCTTTCTTACTTCCCTCCTGCTTTTGAATATGCTGTGTTTTTTCTGCATAAGGTGCACTGGGATGACTTTAATTTAGATGCCCCTATTCTGACGCCTCAGTCAAATGATTGCTACCTTTCTGTCCCATGTCTTAACTTCTTTCTCTGTGCTGCTTTCTTCTTATCCAAGTTTAAGTGTAAAGTGATTCATTTACTATGTTTACTAAGGTTTATAATATCCAGATATAAAGCTGTTCTCCTTCAGTTTTGGATACACTTTAGCTTTGTTGCCATATCACCCTGGAAATCTTCATTATCCTCTGCATCTAGCCACTGGAAGGAAGTACAGTGTGAAAGAGCCACATTCACTTCTGTAAAACCCTTGACTGGGGAGCAACACATGTCCCTTTTGAATGGCAAGTGCTGGGGGGACAGTCATACCAGGGGTAGAAAGCAGGAGCAAGGGAGTCCAGAGAAGTCTAGAGGGAAGTACAGTGTGTGGTGAGCTGTCTCTGCTCCATAACATAAACTCCCTTGCTGATGCATTGCATCATTTTTATTGTTAGGCTTATACCTGTGTTTCTTATTGTTCAGTTTCAGGTTATCTCTTAAATCTACAACTTATGAAAGAAGGACAGTTGTGTAATATTTCTCTCCTTTTTGCCTTTACTTTATAACCCACAACTGTCACCGAACCTACTTTCATGTTTTTATGATTTGTAAATTTTACATCATGCCCTGTAGCTGTAAATGCTTCTGTGCTTGTTTAAACTGATGCTAAAACTCATTAATCAATGACTTAAGAAGCATGTGATCAGCTTTAAGAACAACAAAAAGCTGTGGCATTCACTCTGTGTATACGAGAGAAAGCAGCAAAGCTTGTGTTCAAGGGAGTCTATCTCTTTCTTCATCAAATACTTAGAGTCAGGCCACACATGTCATATTGAAGTCTTTCGTGTATAGGGTTTAGTACACTTTGTATTTCTCAGATTTTTGTTTCTTGGTTTGAGAAAAATGTATGATTATATAGGATTACTGAGATAATTCAGCTTCTTATTCATCAAACTTGGATAATAGAAGGCATTTTCTTAAATATTCTTGGACCTCTGCAACTTTATCATAGAGGTGGCTATCTTCCACTTCTATAACTAACCATTTATTTACTTCTACTTCTAATTTAATCCCACTTTCCTTTCCCTTGTATAACATTTCTTATTTCTTTTAAATTCCACTTTTCCATTTGAGGGGAGGTTAAAATTGGGGGGGGCGTTAAAAAGAATCAGACTATGTGTGTGGTATGTGGGGGTGGGCTTGCGTGTGTGCACTTGTGGAAGCTGAGGTTGATATTGGAATTCCTCTTTGACCTCCCTTTATCCTTTGAAGTAGGTTATCAATGAAACTGAGAGGGGGATATAGCCAATCAAGTTTAACCAGCTTGCTCTGGGCATTCCCTGTGTTTGCTGGAGTTGCCGGCAGGCTGTCATGCTCAACCAGCGTTGATTTTGGTTCGGGGGATCGGAACTCTGGTCCTCTTGCTTGTGCAGCAAGTGCTTTAACCATGGAGCCACCTCCCACACCCTCCCTCAGTGCTTTTTAATATAAAGGTACACTATAGAAAACTTTCTTCTCTATATACCTGAAATCTCTTTGCTTTACTTCAACAATCTATTTGGTATTTCAGAATATGTAGGAAATTCTAAGCTCTTTTTTTTTTTTTTTTTTTTTTTTACCTTTTATCTTTGAAGACATTTCATTATAGAGTGAAGACGTAAAGTCCAAATGTCATTACTCTTTAAATGATTCATTTTAGGCTTTTGAAAGTTGAAGACGATCCTGTCTTCAATCCTTTTGAAATCTCACGCATTTCTGTATTTAAACAGATGAATTGTACTTGTTGGGTATTTTAAAAATTCTGTTGCAGCCAGGCGTGGTGGCACATGCCTTTAATCCCAGCACTCAGGAGGCAGAGATAGGCGGATCTCCTATGAGTTCGAGGCCAGCCTGGTCTCCATAGCAAATCCAGGCCAGCTAGGGCTACAGGGAGACCCTGTCTCAAAAAGACCACAAAATAAACAAACAAACAAATAAATAAAGTAAATAAATAAATAAAAATAAATAAAAATTCTGTTTCAGCTTCCATCCTCAAGGACGCTCAATTTTCTTGTTTCATATTTTTGTAGCAGCTTCTTATATGGCTGCAATATCTTTTCATATCTTTTACAGGGTGCAAGATATACTTATTTTGAAAATCTCTTCTGTTTTCCCATATCTCTACCCTCTCTAATGTTAGCCTACTGTTTCATCTCAGATTTTATACTATATGCTGTAATTCTCCCCAAATGACATGTGACTATTATTTTTCTGTTTTTATCAATAAACAAGAAGCTAAGCTCATGAGTATTGCTTTCTCTGAAAATCAATAATCTTTTTTAATAAGACCCCACTCTCACTGGGAGCATTGGCTTTGAATTTGGTTCTGTGGGTGAGGTTTAGGATCCAATCAGGAAACAAAAATAGCCTCTGTTGCCTTAACAAAGTGGATTTAATAAGATATTTTTAACCAGGTATAAAGAAATATAAAGGTAAAAGGGATTAATGAGTTATCATAAAGGTAATTCCTTCAGTAAGCAGTTGCAACAGTATAGATTAAAGGGGAGATGTTGCAATTTATTACTACTTAGTTTTTAGGACCTATACCCTGGGAATATTCCTGTGAAGAAGGAGAATTGCTCAACTGGTGCCTGTGCCTCAGGAGCTCCAAAGAACCTGTGAAGCTGAGGTTAGGACTTCTGAGAACACTCCTCAGCTTGTTCTGAAACCCAGAATCAGCCTAGACCCAAAGTATCCGAGGAAGGGCTCCCGCAAAGCTGCTCTTGAAGTCTTCCAGTTCTAGAAGTAACTGCTGCTCTCCAGGTGAAGTGCTGCTGGGATAAGCCAGAGCTATCCTGTCTCCCTCTAGTGACCATCGAGGGACCAAATCGACCAAGGAGAACCAGGGTTTGCAGAGTCCCCCCAGCTCTCTTCCTGCAAAATGGGGCCACAGATGGGTGGATTTGAAACTGAGAGACTATAGATAATGTTCTATAATGTTGTGACAGGCCAACAAGAGAGAGCATAGTTCCAGTTTTCCACTTTTGCTCTTATCTTTACAAATGAAGAGTAGCATGAGTAGGTGTTTTTACATCAACTATACATTTTAGGTACTTTTGATCAAACGTGATACTAAAATGATACTGCATTCAACTTCTACTCATTTCCAATGTAATTTGGGCAAATGAGTTCAAACCAGAAAACAAGCCCACCAAGTGACTCATATCACCTATCTCACATTCCATTAAACTCCATACAAGAACATAGAATAGAGCCAAAACTAAATGTATTATCACTTGTCAGGATACAGTTTAAAGTGGATTTTTTGTTGGATGCCAAATGGCAAAGAAGTCATTTGGAGATTTTTTTTCTGAATACCAGAGAAATAAATCTGACTGGAATTTACAGAAACTACACAGGTTGATCTTTCTGTACTCAGACCCTTTGAAGAAGGAATTAGACTCCTACTTGATTTGTAAAGAGAATATTAAAACGCTATAACTTCAATAGATAACTTTCAATTGCAGGATATAAAATGCAGCCCACATCTCTGTAGTTTCAGAAATTTGAATAAAAGTTCACCAAGAAACAAAAGCATAGTACCTTTAAATCAGGTAGGCAATTGAATTTGTCATATAAGTTCTATAAGACAAAGGTAAAACTTAAGACTATGATAAGTAATTAATGTAATTAAATGAGAAAACAGTCATGATTGTTACTAAAGAAATAATATGCCAGGTAAGGTGCTACATTCCTGTAATATTATCCTATCAGCAGAGAGAAGTTCAGTAATTCAAGACCAGCCCATACAAAATGTTCTAGGTCAGCTTGAGCTACATGGTAAGGCCCTGTCTCAAATAAACACACTGTATTCATTCATTCATTCATTCATTCATTCATTCATTCATTTATTCAGAGTTCTGCTAGAGTCATTAGAATCATTAAAGTTACTAAATTTGTTTCCTAAGCTGCCGCCTCACTTTGGATCCCTACTTTACTATTACTAGCTGTGCTCTTCAGGAAAAGCAATCATCTGCCTCAATACCCTCATCTTTTATATGGGGAGAATACTAATAATATTCAAATAATAAAGTTATTGTTTTGGTTGCATAGGTAGTAGAAATAAGCACTCGATGCTTGGAATTTGATAAATATACAGTAAATATCTATAATAATAATAAGTTATAACCATTTATGTGATTTAAAAAGGTCAGCCCACTGAAAGCTGTATATGTTAGGTATATAAATGGAATTCTAGACATTTTTGTCTCCTTTTGAGCTTAATATTTAACTGCTAGAAAAATCACTGATATTTATCATATGCTTATCTTATGAATTCCAAGGAGGACTCTGGGGCAGTATATGATCAAGCACTGACACTTAATTGCATTGGTCACAATTCAGACTGTGAAATACTACTTGTCCCTGATTCCTCCAAAATTCCTCATCCTATGTAGCTATGTCTCTACTAGTTCAGTTTGCAAAGAATAAGAGAAAGAATTGTAAAGAACATATTATAGAAAAGGAAAATGATATTTAGGTTAAGATAGGCTTTTGGATTATCTGAGATGCTGATTAATCATTGTTTCAACTTCACATAAGCAAGTTGAAATGGAAATATGTTGATCCTAATCTGAGTGTTAGTATTCATTCATGTTATCTTTCTAAAAGTAGTTAAAAGTCAAAACTAAATCTAATCTTTATCTGGAAATCAGGGAAAATATGTATTTTAAGAATATGTAGTTTATAAACCAGTGCTACAAATTTGGTGAGTATTGAGTGCCCCATTTAAATAGTTGTCTAGATATAGATAACTTAAGTGACACAGATTCAGAGAGTGATTTAATAAGGCTAAGATCAGAAAGATGAAAAATGAGGCCCTAGTGAACTTTAGAGGATGGGCTGGATATAGCGGGTTGCAGAGGGAGATACAGAATTTGAGATCTTGAGAGCAGAGTATTAAGGGTTGTGCAGCTGAGAGTGAGGAGGAGTGAGAGGACAGGAGAAAGCTGAGGAGCTATAAGCAGGCACTAGCTCCAAGTCTCATCACAGACAAGCCGGAGGTGCTGGAACTATAGAATAATATGAAGGAAACAACAATGGTAGAGTGTTAAACTGAACAAGAGATCAATAAAGATGAGAAGTCTGTGAATAAGAGACTGTGATATTTATAATGTGATGTTTAAAATACTTTAGGGAGAAGAGGCAGGAAAAGGGTGTCGGGAGGAGGAAATAACCAAGTGAGACTGACTAAATTCAGGCTCTCAAGGATCAAGGAGGAAGAAGGAGTCACTCCCAGTGCCACAGTGCTGCTCTTGCCGGGGTGGGACGCTTCAGAGACACTGCAAATTCTAGACAGCACATCCCTTTGTAGAATTTGGTAAATTTTAGGTGGTACATATGTATTGAAACATGAATATGCTGAGGATTAAGGATGATTTTATCCTTCTAAGCATCCTTCTCAGTTTAGTGCTACGAGTATGGAAAACTCAGACAAAATTTTAAAATATTTAATTAATTAATTAATTTTTGTGTGTGTGAGTATTGTCTGCATGTATGTAAGTGCATCTGTCATGCAATGCCCATGGAGGTCAGAGGGATCATTGGATCCCTTGGAACTGATGTTACAGAAAGTTGTTAGCCGCCATGTGGGTGCTGGTAATCAAACTCAAATCCTCTGAAAGAGCATAGTGCTCTTAACTGCTGAAGCATCTCTCCAGCCCCCACCCAGATATCATTTTTTAATAAATTAATTTGAAGACTTGAATTATGGCATTCTTTTTTATTTTGGAATATTTCATACACGAGTACTGTGCTTCCATCATTTCCTCGCTCACTCCAACTCTTCCTGCACTCTCTTTCAAATTCATGACCTCTTCTTCTTTATTAGTTACACACACACACACACACACACACACACACACACATATACATATCCTGTTGAGTCTATTTAGTGTTGCTCCTATGTACATGTGAACATGTGTTTAGAGCTGACTGCTTGGGATCGGATAAACTATCAGGAGCTTATCATCCCCGGAGAAAACAGATTCTCCCTCTCTCAGCAGCCATTGATTGCCTGCAGCTCTTCATCAAGACAACTGGCTCTGTCAACTGGTGCAGGTCTGGTTTAAGCAACCATGTTGTTGAGATTTGTTGGTTGCAGCTTCTCTGTCATGTCTAGGAGACCTTGTTTACCAGCAGGCCTCCTCCTCCTCTGGCTCTTACAATCTTTCAGTCCCATCTTCAAGTTTCCCTGAGCCTTGGGTCTAGAGGGTGCATTGTATCTGTATCAATTCCATATAGATACCCCATGGTCACTTATTCTCTGTGTTTTGATCAGTTTGTGGATCTCTGTAATAGTCTCCATCAGTTGTAAACATCACTTTCTTTGATGAAGGGTGAGAGTTACACTTATCTGATTGTAAGGATAAGCATTTAGAATATGGCTAGAAATTATGGCGTTTCAGGAAAATAACAGTGGTATGGTTATGGTCTATGACCTCTCCAGCCACTGGCATTTGGCTAATTTACAGTACCAGACATGAATCCCCTCCAATTGAGTGAGCTCTAAGTATATAATTAGGCAGCTTTTGGTTACCCCTAAGATAAAAGTGCCACTGTTGTGTCCTTGGGGGTATCTTGTGGGGCTGGTCATTGTTGTGGTTTGTAGGCTTTACAGTGAGGTAGGGCTATTGATTGCTTTTCTCCTTTAGCAACTTTCTTGTACTATGAGAGTTAGTTCTTAGGGAAAAGTTTTCCTGGTCTGTTTCAGCATGATTCTTCCCAAGTCCTATGTCTGAAGTGTGTAATATCTTCAGCAATAGGAGCCTACTTTCAAGCTCTGGGAGACAATGAAAGGTAAAGCAATAGCCTTTATTGTTTTGGGAGTCTCTTGCATGCTCTGCCCAACAACCCAATGGGAGGTCTCCCTCTGGAGTTTCTCTTAGTCTGTGGCTCTTGGGGAGTGTAGCATTATCTCCCCCATGTAAAGTAACTCCATTTAAACTATGTGGTGTGTGGGTGTGTGTCTGTGTCTGTGTCTGTGTGTCCTTGCTTCTGCTGCTGCTGCTCTTGTTTTGAAAAAGGGTCTCACTGTAGCCCCAGCTGGTCTGGTATTTGCTATATAGACTAAGGTTGGCCTTGATCTCAGAGAGATCTGCTTGCCTCTACCTCTCGAGTACTGGAATTAAAGACATACATTACCATACACAGCTACGTATGTGTGTATTCTTAAGCATGCATTCTTAAAATAATATATTCTCCTGTGACTTTTTCAAACATTCTTAGTGTTACTTATCTCTCCTTCCTCCTCCCTCTGTACTACCCTCCCTCCTGCTTGCACAGTTAGAGTGCTGCCCCCGTTTCTCCCATTGCCAACTTCATAGAACTTGTGTTCTACATCCCTCTAGAGCTCCTTTGAAATCCGCCCCTTGTCCCTTTCTTTTTTCCTGGCTTCTGTGGTTACTTCAGGCTATACACTCAAAGCTAGGACCCATCAATAAGAGAGAACATATGGTGCTTGTCCTTCTGAGTCTGAGTTGCCTCACTCAGTATAATATTTACCAATTCTATCTATTTTCCTGCAGATTTCATGATTTTATTACTCCTTACAGTTGATTAGAATTCTATTGTGTATACGTACCACATACTCATTCTGTATACAACATAATTGTTATGTTTTTCAAGGCAGCCTCTCATGTAGGCCAGGTTGGCTATCCTTGAATGTTCTATGTAGTAAATGATGACTTTGAACTACTGATCCTCCTGTCTCCATTGCCCAAAGACTGGAAGTACAGGAGTACCGTGCCTGGATTGTATAACTTAATTTGAATTACAAAACTTTATATAAAAGCAGAATTGTTTGTAAGATAATGTAACACTAACAAATGTTTTTAATACATATTTGATCATAATGATCTTCCTCCACATTCTTATAATGAAATAATTTCCAGAGACACTGCAATTTATTCCTACATTAAGGTTCTAAGATTTGAGCCATTTTATTTCTGAACACAAGAGAAGAGCCAATGCTAGAATTTACTTCACATAAACAACTTTAGTGATTACTAAACAACTGACTAATCAGTTTCCAGAATATGCCTTAATTGTGTAGACAGAGAGCTTTTGGAGACTTCTTGGTTTCTATCTCATTTTCTTTATCAGCACATGCCCTTCAATAATCACGTCTCAGACTAAAATTCAGATCATGTAGAAATCAGACTGTAAAGAAGTTTCAATGATGTCAGACTGTTAGACAGGGTACAGTGTATCACCATTGAAGTTTCCCTTAGGAGGAAATTTCTTAGAGAAACTTTCATCTATTTTCTTGCCAATACAGTGATGTCATATGTCACGAGTAGTCTAAATTTCTTGTAAGACATGAATCTTTTTTTTTCTGGGCATTTAGCATAGTATTGCCAAATAAAATAAATTATTGCCATGTGAACAACTTTGTCTAGATTCCACATGTTACTGCATGTGAGGAAGGAAACTCTCCAACAACTCCATGTCAGTCTAGACTATGACCCATGCCATAGGTTTGTTCAAATAAACTGGCATAGATCTCACATGTACATAGTATAGCACAGCATTGGGAATAAAAACTTAGCACATATTTTAGGTTAATGGCATTAAGGAGTTTATGAATCATTCTAATGCAGAAGTAAAAGTTTAAGAACGAGATCAGTATGCAATTGCTTGAAATACCTGTTACGATATTAAATATGAGGTAAATACTTAAGAATCTATAGGTTAGAATATGACTCAGTTCCATTGATGTTCCCCGGCTAATACCTACCCCAAGGGTGTAGACGTGCTTCTGGGGAACGGCTTTTGTCAGTTTGTCCTGATTTCTTTTATCTCTCTCTCTCTCTCTCTCTCTCTCTCTCTCTCTCTCTCTCCCCCTCAGATTTAGCATAACATTTTCGTTCATGTCTGCTTCATGTCTGTGGTAATTGTTGGAGCAATCGTTTTCATATATTTGCTATTTAACAGAAATATACTTACTTTATTCTACTTTTGCTTCACTTTAAACTGCTGTTTCTTTGAACCATTTGGAAAACGTGGCAAGGGAATAAGGGAGTCAGAGGCTTCTGGCTGCCAGTTCTGATAAACCTCAGAAAGCAATAGCTGCTGCTTCACATCTACCATTCTTTTTCTGTGAAAAATTGTTAGATCTACCTTAACTTGAATGGACTTAGATTTAAAGGCATCTACTATCCTGTCACCCATGATCTGTAGGCTACTAGCCATTACTCAGACGCAGCAAACCATTGTTACCATAGAAGCAGAGTGGGGATGAGTGACTGCTTCAGTGCTTGAGAATTTGGGGAGGGGGAAATTATGTTCTCCAGATTATGTGTTTCTAGGTCCAGCTCCTGCTACATACCTCCTCTGTCCGTATTCCCATGGGTAGAAAAAAATTCAAGAAAGATGTGCAGATGCTGCTGGCATCTCCTGAAATTGAATAGTAATGCATATATCCTCTTTCATGGATGTTCCCAAAGAAATATTGAAAGGAAATCCTTCCAGTGGTTAGTCTAAAAGCAGAACTGACCACAGTTGTGTTTTTGATGCTGACTCATGATTGATGCCTAATGGATTGGCCAGCAAAACAGAGGAGAGCTGAGGAAAAGCTATGCCAAAGAAACTACAAAGAAACACACAGTACAAACACATTTGTCCCACATCAGCCATTCTACTGTCAGTATTTCAAGGCATAGATTATAACTTATTTGCTTTGATTCCTATTATTTGCCCATTGAATTTGTATATTGGTATCTTTCTATGTCTAAACAATAATTATCAGTATTTTAAAATACTGCCTATTCTCCTCACTGTTTCTTCTACACATTTTAGATTTCAACTGACTGTATTTTGGTCCTTGACATTCTGCCTCTTCAGCCTTCTCCTGCTTTGCATGTGCTTTCTCTCATTATTGCATTCTCTATAGTTTCTTCTGACTTATCTGCTACTGTGACAATGGTAATTCCAGTTATTTCTAAATGTTTCCTTAAATGCCCTTTGGCATGAAGTGACACCATAACTGAAAACATCCAAAATCTCACCTTAAATTCCTCCTCAATTATTATTTTCCTCTGAATTTTTGTGCAGGCTGATAGAAAATAATATTGAAAAAAATCACAAAAGAAAACCTAATGGTTGAAAAATTGTCATCATTGATGGGGGCTAGAAAGATGGTGCAATGTTTTAGAGCACTGGTTGCTCTTGAAGAGGACCTAGGTTCAAATCCCAACACCCACATGGTTAACAGCCATCTGTAACTCCAGTTCCAGGGGAATCTGACGCCCTCCTCTGACCTCCACAGGCATTGCATGACACTGGTGCACCTGTCTACATTGAGGCAATAGACTAATACACATACAGTTTTTTTTAAAAAATTGTCAGTATTGAAGTATTGAAGTCTGTATGTAAAGAAAACAAAAACATCAGAAATTACTATTTTTTGTTTTGGGGAGTGGATTTTTTTCTTTTTAAAATATTTTTATTGTGCTTTTGTGCACTTCATATAATAGTTCTTAATAAAATTTAGACCTCCTCCCCCATCAACACACTCCATAACCTCCACTACTGGATTTCATGCATTCCATGTTAAATCCTATCCAGTAAACATTTGTACCCAGATGTCCTTCAGTACAAGTTCATCCACTGGAATCTCTTCAGTCTATCTAGAGATCTTAAAAAAGATCTACTTTCTCTAACCCAGTAGTTATCAGTTACCAATAGTTCCTAGGCTAGGGCTGGGGCCTGCTGCCTGTTTTCCTCACTCTATGCTGGGTTTTTGTCTGGGTGAGTTGGCATGGGTCTTGTGCATGATGTCATCACTGTTGCAAGTTCATATGAACAAGTTTCAAGTGGCCTGAAAGTCTCTGTTTCTTTATGTTCATAAACCAGCCCTGACCCTTACAATCTTTCTGCCCACTCTTCTTATATAAAAGCTACTGATTTTTGTAAGTTGATTTTGTAACCTGTTACTTTACTAAAGGATTAGTCATTTCTAATGGTTTTTGGTGGAATTTTTGCAATCTCATATGTATAATATCATATCATATACAAATTGTGATAATGTGACATCTCCTTTTCAATTAGTACTTCTTTTAGGCGTGTGTCTGTATGAAGCTTGAGAGTACTTTGTTGAGAATCTTTGTGTCTATGTTCATTAAGGATATGGGCTTATAGTTTTCTTCTGTTGTTGTGTCATTATCTAGTTTTGGTATTAGAGTGACATTGGCTTCATAGAAGGAGTTTGGAAGTTTTCCTTCTGTTTCTATCTTCTTGAATAATTTAAGAAGTATTGGTTTTAGATCTTCTTTTAAAGTCTGGTAGAATTCTGCTGTGAATCCATCTGGACCTGGGTTTTTTTAGTCAGGAGATCTTGTATTATTGTTTCAATTTCCTTATTTGTTATGGGTCTGTTTAAGCTGTTGATCTCTTCTTGGTTTAACTTTGGTGATTTCCATGAATTTAGAAATTCATCAGTTCCTTTTAGATTTTAAATTTAATAGACTATAGGTATTTAAAGTATTCCCTTACAATGTTCTGGATTTTTTGGTGTCTTTTTTGATGTTTTCTCATTCATCTCTGATTTTGTTAATTTGCATTTGCTCTTTCTTCTTTTGGTTAACTGGGATAAGGGTTTATCTATCTTGTTTAAGTTTTCAAATAACCAGCTCTTACAGTCATTTTTCCTATTCTTTTCTTTATTTCCATTTCATTAATTTCTGCTCTGATTTTTGTTATTTCTTCTCATCTACTAGGCTTGGGTTTGGTTTTTTTCTTGCCTTTCCAGAGTCTTGAGTTGGTACTTTTAAGTCACTTATATATGCTCTTTCTGATTTTTTACTGTAGACTTTAAAAGCTATAAACCTCCCTCTTAGAATGACTTTTAAAGTGTCCCAGAGGTTTTTGTTGTGTTGTATTATCATTTTCATTTGGTTCCGGGAATACTTTTATTTCTTCCTTTATTTCTTCTTTGGCCCATTCATCATTCAGTAGTGTGTTATTTAATCTCCATGAGTCCATATAGTTATAGAGTTTCTTTTGCTGTGGATTTTAAGCTTTATTGCTTTGTTGTCTGGTAGAATGCATGGAATTATTTCAATGTTTTGTTAAGGTCTGTTTTGTGTCCCAGTATGTGGTCAATTTTAGGGAAACTTGCAAGGGCTGCTGCATAGAAAATGTGTTCTTTGGTGCTTGAGTGGAATATTCTGTAGAAGTCTATTAGGTCCATTTGATGTAAAATGGTATTTAAATTCAAATGTCTCTCTGTTTACTCTTTGTTGAGTTGACCTGTCTATTAGAGATAGTGGGGTATTGAAATCACCTACTATTACTGAGTTGAGGTCAATCTGTGTTTTATAGTCCTATAATACTGATTAGAATGAAATGACCCTATTTATCTTTTATGATTAGTTTTAATTTGAAATCTATTTTTTTCAGATTTTAGAATTGTAATAGCTCCTTACTTCTTAGTGCAATTTGCTTGGAATATTTTTTCCATCCTTTTCCCCTAAGGCAGTATCTACCTTTGAAGGTGAAATGAGTTTATTGAAGATAACAAAGAGATGGATTTTCTTTCTTTTAATCAATTCCACTAGCCTATGTTTTTTGATTGAAGAATTGAGGCCATTGATAGCTGGAGTTATCATTGAAAGATGTGTATTAGTTACTATCATTCTAACCGGTTTGTGTTCTTGGTACTATTTTGTGTTTCTATAATTATACTTTCCTTTATTTTCTTTCTGTAACCTCATTCCTATCTTCAGTACTTTGTGTTGCTTCGAGCATTGTATTCTCTCTAGGGCTGGTTTGGTGGACTTGAACTCTTTCAGCCTATTAATGTCATGGAAAACTTTCCATTCCCCTTTGATTATGATAGATAGTTTTGCTGAGTAAAGTATTCAGGATTTGCATTCATGGTCACCTAGACCTGGGATTACTTTGGTCCAAGCTCTTCTGGTTTTCATAATTTGTATTGAAAAGTCAGTTGTAATTCTGATGGGTTTTCCTTCATATGTAACTTGGTTTTTCTCTAGCAGCTTTCAATACCCTCTCTTTGTTCTGTACATTTTGTATTTTTACTGTGATATGCCATGGGAAGTTTCTATTCTTTTCCTATCTAATTAGTGTGTTTTGTGCTTCTTGAGTCTTTATAGATAAGTCTCTCCTTAATTTAGGGAAGTTTTCTTCTATAATCCTGTTGAAGATCTAGTCAATGCCATTGACCTTCCTGTGTGCTCATGATGTGTAGATTTCATCTTTTCATGGTGTCCCACATTTCCTGCGCATTTCATTCCTGTGTTTTTAAAACTTTTTCATAGTCTTTGCTGAAAGAATCCAGTTCTTCACCTTTGTTGTCAAGTCCAATATTCTGTGCTCCATTTCATTCATTCTATTTGTGAGACTTCCTCTTGTTGTTTCAAATGGAGTTATTGAGTTTTAAAATTCCATCTTCATTTCTGCTTGTGTTTTCTTCAATATTTCTATCTCTTCTGTGAATTCATTTCTCAAGTCCTGAACTGTTTTTGTTATTTGTTCAGCTGCATATTTATATTTTCTTGAGCTCCTGTTACAAGTTTATGTCTATCCTCTTTGAGTTCTTTGAGTAGTTTGTCTGTTATCTTTAACTTCTTTGATCAGGTTTGTGATTTTTCTTTTAAATTCTACATTATGGGGTTCTTCAGGGTGATTCTCATTGTAGTATACTTCTGTAGGACTGATATGTTTTGTTGGGGAAAAATTCCCTTGATTTTTTTCATATTATCTGTGTTTTTGCATTGCCATTTGAGCTTGAGCATATGGATGTCTTTTTTTGGCCGTATGTCTGATAGAAAATTCTATTCTACCTTTGTTAGTTGAATTTTGGTTCTGTTTATATTGTTGATGTAGCTTGGTTCCTTTTTGCTCAGGTATGAAAAGTTAGTTTGTATGTGTATCAGGCTCTCATAAGGTAGTAGGCTGGTCTTAGTAGTAGGAGGGTCAGGGCAGTAGGCCTGTGTCAAGGAGGTCAGGGTAAGGTGGAGGTGGGGGCAGCCTGTGGAGGGTCTAACAAACTATGCTAGAGGATTAGGCTATTCTGCATTAGGAAGCTAGCCCAGAGATCTGAGGCAGAACAGGAGAGGACTTGAGCCCAAAGCTAGAAGAACAGACTGGGTGGGGGGCGGGGGGGGAAGGGGGATGATTGGAAGTGCTCAGGCTTCAGGGAATCAAGATGCAGTGGGTGGGACAGACTTACCAGGGTAGTAAGCAGGCCAGTCTATATGAGACAGACCAGGAGGCCAGGGGATGGTGGGGATGGGGCAGACTGTGGAAGGTCAAACAAACTACTAAATAAAAATGTTCATACGTTATTAATTTCATTGTGTTGACAAAGTGAGAGTACATTCAAGTGATGAATGAGAGTTCTTTATAGATCATACTGACTCACTGACTGAAAGACATCATGATGATTCACTGCACTGTTGGGGCTGGCTTCCATAAAGATATACTTGTAAGGAAAACAGAGAGTGCTACTCAAGCTAAAGCTAGGGAGCACAAGGACTCAAAGGACTGCAAACAAAGTGAAGTCTCAGAATATCTAGAAATGCCACATTCCCTATGTAAGAATACCACTTACTGCCACTTCACACCACCCCCTGAATCTTTTCTTTAACACATGAGTTTCACATTGGGATTAAAAAACTCTTGGATTTCCATTTAAACAGGAATGGAGAGTAAATATTCTGAAGACTAGGCAAGTGATTAAGAAGTTTTAAGATGACTTCATGAAGGAACAGAAAACAATACAGGGGAAAAAATTTCAAGACCTGTGCTGAACAAAGGATAAGACTGGGAATCACAGTTCCTACACAGAGCTCAGTGAACAGTTAGACTCTGCAGAACTGGTAAGAGGATGTACAGGTGTGAAATAAGGATATATATTCTGCTCTATGCTTATAATTAATCAAAAGACTAAATTGTACAAAATGTAGTAGCCAGATTATTGAACGACACGTCATATCATTTTGGCATTTCTACTTAACAATCAAGAAAATATCACATGAAAGTAATAAAAACACTATCAAATTTTCCCCACCCAACAAGAAAATTGATAATGACATGAGTCCACTTAGTTGCCATTTGTAATATAGTCAGATTAAAGCCAGTCCCAATCTGTTCTAAGTATCATGCATAACTTAAGACTTGTGAGGGAACTGAAATTTGCATTCTTCAGAAATCATGAAAATAAGTTGTTTACATCATCCATAAGAATATTATTATTTTTGGAAAATTTTGACATTTTGAGTAACTTTAAGTTAATATAAGAGCAAATATCTCCTATCAGAGAAATTCTTATCATAAGAGAAATGCCTAAAAATGATTTACAACCAGGATGGAGCAATGGCTCCATTTAGAGTTGACTTTTGTGCAGGGTGATAGACAAGAGTCTAATTTTATTCTTCTACAAGTGGAGATCCAGTTTTGCCAGCACCATTTGTTAAAGATGCTGTCTTTTCTCCAGTGTGTGTTTGTGACACCTTTGTCAAATATCTGAAATTGCACACATTCATGCTTGGGTGTAATTATGTTCCATTGATCTACATTCGTTTTTGTGCCAGTACCATGCTGTTTTTATTACTATAACTCTGTAATATAGTTTAAGATCTGGTATGGTAATCCCCCCAGCATTACTGTATATGCTGAAGATTGTTTTGGCTATCTAGAGTCTTTTGTGATTCCATATAAATCTTGGAATATACTCAAAGAACTCATCCTATGGTAGAGATACTTGTACATCCATGTTTGTTACTGCTTTTTTTCACAATAGCTAAGAAATGAAAACAACCTAAATGTCCTTCAACTGATGAATGGATAATGGAAATGTGGTTCATTTACACAATGGAGTTCTACTCAGTGGTAAAGAAAGGTGAAATAATGAAATTTGCATGTAAGTGGATTTGGAACATTTTCTTCTATGATTTTTAAAAAAAATATTTTCTGTGCCTTTGACCTAGGTTTCCTTTCCTTCTGTGTAGGTTTGGTCTTTTTACAGTGTCCCAGAGGTCTTACATATTCTGTTCCTGACTTATTTTATATTTGAAAGTTTCTTTGTTTGAGTGATCTATTTCTCCATGCTTGTCTTCAAGATCTGATATTTTCTGTTCCATTTCCTACACTTCTTTTTTGCTTCTTTCCTCTAAGATTTTTGTTTGAGTTCTTGAGTTTTTCAAGTTTTATTTCAATTTGGCTTTACTTCAGAGATTCTGTGTCTTTACTGAATTCTCATTTTGTGTTTTATTATTTTAGTTCATTTTTTAAATTTTTGTTTGTTTTAATTTATGGAGAATTTCATACATGATTATAAGGTGTTTTGATCAATCGATTTGATCATTTTTTAAATTTAAAAAATATTTAGTTTACTATTTTTATGTGTATGAGTGCTTTGCCTGCATGTGTGTAAGTGTACCACATGTATGCAATGCCTGCAGAGGCTAGAAGAGGGTGTCAGATCATCTGGAACTGGAGTTATGGATGGTTGTTAGCTGTTATGTGGGTGCTGGGAATTGAACCCAGATCCTCTGGAAGAATAGTAAATGTTCTTAACTGCTGAGACATCTCTCTAGCTTCCAAGACAAAAGTTTTAGTTTTATCACATTTAAAAAAATTTTTTTAATTTAATTTTTGTGTATTTCATATAGAACATCTCAATCTTAATCATCTTTATACCCCTGTCTCCATTGACACTGTCCCATAGTGCCCCCCCTGGAATTCATGCATCTGTATTTGTGTTAAGGCCTATTGTGTCAAGTTAGTGTCCTCAGACATTCCTCAGTGCAAGTTCATCTACTGAGGTCTAGTCAGCCTAGCTAGAGTCCCTCACTAAGGAAGATCAGCTCTTCCTCACCTAGCAGCAATCAGTTGCCATTATTTCTTCAGCTAAGATTGGGGTCTGCTGTCTATTTCCCCAGTTCTATACTGGGTATTTGTCTGCTTGTGTTTGCATGGGACTTGTGTATGCTGACACCATTGCTGTAGGTTCATATGAACAGGGTCCTAAGAGCTTTTAGGACTCTATTTCCATATGGTAGTGCACCTCCTCCATTGTTTTTACAATCTTTCCATCCCCTCTTCCACAATGGTCCCTGAGTCCTACATGAGTGAAGTTTAAAATAGGAGTCCTGTCCAAGAACCAGCATTCTACAGACTCCTAATCTCTATGCTTTGGCCAAAAAGTCACAACCTTTTGTGTTGCTGGTCCTTGTTGCATGAGGGAGCTTCATTAATGAGAGTTGAGGGTTTCTTTAGTGACCTCTTTACCTCTGTTATATGTTCTGTGAGTCTTAGGTGTAGAGGTTGCATTGTAGATGTTTCACTTAGGCCTAGGCACTTCATAGACAATGTCTGTGTGTGGCCAGTTGTGGTACATTTTAATAGTCTCCAACTGGTGCAAAAGAAGCTTCTTTGATGAGTGGGGGCTGTGATAGTTGTCTGTAAATATAATGCCTAGCAAGTTTTAAAAACAAAAACGGAGGGAACCATATTAGTTCAACAACCTGAGAAAAAAATTACACATACAATATCTCTACATGAGTCCAAGTGTATAGCTAAAGGCTACATAACAAGAAACAGTGACAGACAGGAGAACCCTTCCTTTGAGTTGTTGGCTAGGGTAATCCAAGAGACTCTCCCCCAAATTACACAAGCTGTTGCCATGGCCCTTGATTGCCTCACAGTAGGGTAAGACCCTACTGCTGAAGACAAAACATACTTTGGACATAGGATTCAGAGCAGTGGAGCTGGAACTAACCTGGAAGCCACTTCCCCTGAAGGCTAGCTCTCATAGCTTTGGAGAGCACTATGAAGGTGACAAGGGAAAACATCAATTGGTGGTCTGACAGCAGCTTCAAGGTCAAATAACCACATCAACAGCTGGCACTGCATATGACATAGGGGCAGTAATGGTGCTTTTATCTTGGGGGTAATCAACAGCTACCTAATTGGACTAAAAGCCTGCTCAATGGGAGAAACTTCAAGTGTAGTACTGTCAACATAACCAAATACACATGGTTGGAGAGATCCTAGATCTTAAAGAAAACCCCAAGGCTGTCACATCCCTAGCCTAATGTGATTTATTACTATGTGCAAAAAATGTATCTTTATGCTTTAATTCTTTTAGTTAACTGCTTTTCATGTCTACTTTCAATCTTTTATTCATGTCCTCTTTGAGTTTCTTGAACATATTGATAGTTGTTATTTTGAAATCATTGTCTTGTATATGCATGAGATTGTCATTCTCAGTAAACATTACGATAAGGTTGTTAATTTCTGTAGCAGCAGTATTACCTTGATTATTTATGTTATTTGTGGGTCTATTTTTTTTTATGGTGCAAGAGCATAACTCTCACCTCAAAGGGGATAAGAGATAGTTTATTCTGGAACCAAATTTGAGTAACCAAGGCCTAGGAATACGGATTTAGGTTTCCCCAAATACCATGTTCCAATGAGGCAGCAGTTTCATGAACTTCTTATAGTAACAGAACAAAGACAGTAATAAACCAATATATTCTTCAAATATGTTGGTGGTACATTCACTAAGCAGGTCATAGAAAAGGGGGAGTGTGGAATTCTAATACAGGTCTCAGATGCTATGTGATGATATTCTTAGTTTTTGGATTGATGGGAACTGTCTCTTTGTTGATACAGTCTGTTAGTCACAAGAATGTTAAGTCAGAAACAGAGATGGGCAAGGAGTGGTTATTTATGGCTAAACATGACCCCAAACAAATTATAAATAGAGTCTGGGATCTGCAACATTTCAAACTCTCCACAGTCACTGAAGTGCTAATCAGTTGGTCAACCTTGTAGGAAGTTCAGTCTAAGATGAAAGATTTTTCTGGGAACTTTTCATTTACAAGACCTAGGCACCTGGACTTTTGTGGTGGGGTTTCTTGGTAGGGGTAAGTGATCTCCTCTTTGCTGAATGTTTATTTGTATCTTTGCTGTTTCCCCAACATTTGGGGTTATAATTCAGCTAAGTAGTGCCTGCTGTTCAGTTTGGGGGCTACTTTATGTTGATGTGCAAAGGGGGTGAAAGAAGAGGTCTCAGTTTATCTAGAGATAGGTGCAAATTTTTAGTTGGGATTGACTCCAGGATTGACTCCACAGGGTTCTGGGTCATGAGGGTGGGACAGGGGCTGCTGGGTGAACAGGTTGTCTGATAGGTTAGGCTGGGAACCCCCATTTCTGTGGCACATAGAGCTCAAATAGTAGGTAGTAAGGATATCTCAGGAGCCAGAGCTCAGGACCACAAGTTTGGGTGGGGAGAAGGGTCCCTAAGATCCAAGCCAGCCTGAGGGCTGAGATGGCTAAAGGGGCTCATCCTGTCAATACTAGGGACTGGGGAGAGGCACGCATATCTGGGATGGACAAGTATGCCTATGGCTGGAAGGAGCCAGAGAAACAAGATGGTGGGCTGCTAGGGAGTATCGGAAATGAAGATCTGGATGACAAGTCTAGGGACCAGAGAAAAGGCACCTGTCTGGGTTGGAAAAAAAAAAAAAAAAATGTGGTTTTAATCCTCTTTAGGAGTTAAGAGCCTCTAAATTAAACAAAATTAGAAGTCTTTTGTGGTGTGAATTACGCTGTTCTGGATGGTCTGGTCATACTTTTAGGCCACCCTTAAGTACAGGAAATAAGTTGCAAGAAATTCAAATTTAGCTTCCAAAAAGACAAGCAGTGCATATGAAAACACACAGGCTGGCAATGAAGGCAGGAACTTCCCCAGTGAAGGCCACGGAAAACCCACTGTCACCACCGACGCAGGTGCAGAAGCACTGGCGCTCAAGAGCAACCTACGGCTCAGGGTAAAAACCACACGCCCCTGGGTGGAGGCTTAAGATGCTAGTTAGACACGTGCAAAGCCTTTGCTGTGAAAATCTGCAGGAAGCCCATGCTAAGGCAGCGTAAAAGCCCCCAATCTGTGCCAAAGAAACAAGGGAACTGCTGAACTTTCTCCCTGTCCCCACTCACTTCCCTCTCTAAATAAACCATCTCTAACTTTGCTGAAAACAAACAACCCAAGCAACTACAACTACTTTATTTCTTAGAAAACTCTAACTTCATTTAAAAGAAACAGAAGTTATATTTTAACTCACAAATATAATGTGGTCAGTAGTTACTAAGTTTAAATACATAATAAAACGGGAAATGTAAACAATTTAGTGTATCTAATTCTTTAAGTAAAAGTAATCACTAAAATATTTTTAAATGCCATTTTATTGCTTCAATACATGTTTAACTAATTTACTAATTATGTTTAAGAATGTTAATAAACACTTAGAAGTCAGCTGTCTTTTTAGACTTACTGCTTTATAGATTTGAAGGGGGAGAGATAGTATGAAACTATTCTGATTTTTAAAATGAAAATAGTGAAGTAAGCTTATGAGATTTACTAGTGACTAGAATCAGATTCTAAAGCACCAGCAGAAGGCACTTCCCAGGGTGTTATTCACTGTCATCCACATCCATTGTTGAGCTTTGAGTCACCTGATCACTGACTTGATTTTTTTTTTTTTTTTTTTCTGGGAAGATATCATGGGATTCTTCAAATGAGGTAGGAAAGGTAGCATGTTGATTGAATGAGGCGAGGAGTAAACTGAGAAAAGTGGTAACGGGTGACTGCAGATAATTCTAGAAACGGCGTGCTGGCGTTGGAGTTTGGTCAAATAGTTCTGATTCTATTTCTTGTCTTTTCTTTTTCATTTTAAAAAGATTTAATATGATTCTAGTCAACAAAAGCTATTGATGTTAAAGACTGACTAGAGCTGGCAAGATCACTTAACAGGTAAGGGCACCTGCTATCAAGCCTGATAACCTGAGTTTGATCTCCAAACCCTTGAGGTGGGAAGAGAGAACTAATTTTGTGAATTGTCTTCTGTCTTCCACATGTATGCTCTGACATGTGAATGATCACACACACACACACACACACACACACACTATAAAACATATTTTAAAAAGACTCATTAATTTTCAAGTAAGCATTAGTTCTATAAATGATAGCATCACGCTAAATATAAAGAATACTTTTTCATATTGCAGGGTGTTTAGGATATTTACTTAACAGCGTGGACAGCTTTCCAGACTGCGACTCCAGGTAAAAGAAAATGAAATGGGCTGCAATTATCAAACTAAGGTGAAATGCTTACCTCTTTGTTACTGTTCCCGTGGTGTCTACTACGACAGTACTATTGGGTAACGTGAAAAATGAAGAAAACCAACGACATATTGAGAATAAACAGAAATACTGCAGCAATGGGAATATCAAAAGGTCTGGTGAGAAATAGACTGTCAAGACTTTCAGGATTGTGACACTAGTTCAAAGATCCCATTGTTTTCATTCCTGAAATACAATGTCAGTGAGCTTTAGGAGTAACCCATGAAACGTCATTTTCCTTGTACATCAGAAAGTAACATGATGAATAATACCAAAGGATCAGGCAATGAGATAAACCAACTGAGATAGCTGATGAAATTCATTTACAGTGGCAGAACTGCTTACGTCCACACAAATAAGTGTCTCTCATCTACTCCTTCTGACTCACTTGGTCTGTAGATAGCCCATGATATTCCTGCAAGACTTCTTGCATAACACCTTTTTAAAATGGCCTACAACACAACAAAACAAAACAAATAAAAGCAAAACATTTCTGAGTCTGGAAATGGACTGGGCCAAGATCATGGAGGACTCAAGGAAAGCTATCATAGAGGTAAAGCAGCCTTGCTGGGGACCAGGACATCCCAAAATAAGGAAAAGTTTGCTGGGTATGATGGCACATGCCTGTAATCCTAGCACTTGGGAGGCAGAGGCAGGTGGATCTCTGTGAGTTCAAGTCCAGCCTGGTCTACATAGTGAGTGCCAGACTAGCTGGGGCTATAGGAAGACCCTGTTTCAAAAAGACAAAAAAAAAGTTCTTCCTGGATACATTATGTTCAACTAACTCCCATTTGAATTTATTTTCCTGATCCTGCCTCATGAGCTTTTACCTCAATGCACATCCTCCTCTTAAGTTAGTAAAATTAGAAGCCTTATCTACCCTACCTTCTTTTTGTAATGCAGTGTCTGAATGGGTTGCAAATACATCCATTAGATTTCAGACTTACTCCTTTGCTGTCTGCTCCCATGACCACAACCTTGCTGTGAGCCCCTATTACCTCATGTCTATTTTACTTCTGTAAATGGTCTCTTGGATGCAAATCTTTCCCCTCAATAATGTGTCACTAGGGTTACAACATAAATGTGATTGCATCCCTCTCCAGCTTGACAATATTTAATAAGAAACATCTTTACATGGTATAGGAGTTTCAGCGCAGTTAATGTTGGGACCACAAAGGAAAACTTGACAAACAGAAATGAGAGATCCACAGTGTGGATTCACCACCATTAACCACCAAACAGCAGAGTGGGAACTGATGGAAGGGAGCAGTCAGTGTACACCTTCCCGGTGTCACAAACAGCAGCCATTGCTCATCTGACACTTACTGCTTTAGTTCTCCTCCCGACCCTGGTTTCCCCACGGCTCCAAGAATGAAGGAAGTCCTGGATAGCAAGCAAGATCAAGATCAGAATTTTCATGCAGTCCATCCCTTCTGAATACCAAAAATCAGGTGGCACAAGAGAAAGGAATTCATTTTTTAATACTCGATTTATTTTTTAATTATGTGTATGTGTGGGGGTCTATGTACTGAATGCAGGTGCCTGTGGAGGGCATCTAATACCTTGGAGCAAAGTGTGAGCCACCCAGTGTGGGTGATGACAACTGAACTCTGCAAGAGTAGTGTGCGCTCTTAACTGCTGAGCCAGATCTTCAGTCCCAAGTCATGAATTCTTCAAATGAGGCTTCCAGACGGCTTAACATCAACTGTAAAGCACCGTATACTTCATACACAATGAAGACTGAGACTAATAAATTTATGCCAACCTGGTTTGTTAATATAGTCTTGAGTTTCTTTATATCGTAATTAAATAGTTGCTTAAATATTGCCACTTTCTACCTAAAGAATTAGTTGTATGTTTGCATTTAATTTTATAATTCAGTTCCTTTAATTTCATTTATTAAAATTTACCTACTTTTTCTGCACTCACAGTCATTTGCTATTAGGATTTCCCTCCTCAAACTATTAAATACTATTAATTTCTTGGTTGGCTTGAATAAATGTGTTGGCATGAAAACAGATTACCTATGTTTTTAGATCTGTCATCTATTATCTATCAGTTACTCCTTTAAACGTAGAGTGCACACTTACATTTCATCTGGTGATAGACTTCTATGATCACAGCTTTTTGTTTCATTTGATGTCAGAATGCGTCCATGCTGCTTCCTCACACACAATGAGGGATGTTCAGAGGCTGCTTTTCTCTTTTTTTCCAGTGCAGTGTTCAGTCCAGGACTTCTTAGGAACTGTCTTGTGGCGTGGTAGCCAGGAAATAACTGACAGACTCTCTTGTTTCTCTAACCTTCTCAGTAAAGTTGTGAGCCAAAGCAGAGCCTCCTCCCTGTGCTCAGGGCTTTTCTTAAGTTATGGTGGGAAAACCATAGATTTCTTATGGGTCCCTGCATCAAATTTTGGACTTCTTGGTGTAGGAAACGTTTCCTTTAGCTAGATTCTATTTTCTCCATTAGTAAATTCTTTCTGTCCATTTAATATCTCATAACTTTCCCATCCATCCCTCTCCCTTCCTTCCCTTCCCTTCCCCTTCCTTCCCTCCCTACTCCCTCCTTCCCTCCTCCCTCCCTCCCTCCCTCCCTCCCTTTCTTCCTTCCTCCTCCTTTCCTTCCACTTGAGGCCAAGGAGTCAAACTCAGGGGCTCACACAGTCTAGACAAGCAAATGCTCTGGCACTGAGTTGCCCATATTCCTACATTTTCTGTAGTTATTTTTTTCTACATTGACTCCCTCCTTCCTTCCTTCCTTCCTTCCTTCCTTCCTTCTTTCCGTCCCTCCCTCCCTCCCTCCTTCCTTCCCTCCCTCCCATAGGGAAAGTTGAAAGTTGATATGAACCCACACTGACCCAGTAAGCTTCCTTCCTTCCTTCTCTTCCTCCTCCCTGTCTTGCATTTCTTTCCTCCCTTCCTTTCTCTTTTGTGTAGTATATAAAAATGGTTTTCTTGATTTTGTATTCCTCTGGCTGTTTCGATTAGAAGTGGATATTAATGGCTCTAAGTTTGCCTATTTAGAATTAAATTATTAGACTTTCAAATTTTCTTTTTCGAAGTACCACTTCTGAAGTTAACTTCGTATGTGGATTTGTATTGCATTTTTGAAATTTTAATTGCTATGCAATCTCTTATCTTATTGTTACTTCACCTCAGCTCAAGGCTTTTTTTTTTTTAAATCAATATTCTCTTCAGTTCTTCCAGAGCTTTACTTAACATACAAGGACCTTGTAAACATGCCTTCTGGTCACTCTGAGAAATCTTTTGGCATCAGCCCCCGTCGTCTACCTTGTTTGACACACGATCTTCGTTCTAGTTTGCTTGCAATTGCTGTAACAAAACACTCTGACCAATACCAATGTGGGAGGAAAGGGTTTTGGTGACTCTCCCAGGTCACAGTTCATCACTGAGAGAGCCCAAGGTAAGAATTCAGGGCAGGAACCTAGACACAGGAGCTGAATGAAACATAGGCCATGGAGGAACACTGCTTGCTGCCTTGCTCCCCTAGTCGGTGCTCAACCCGATTTCTTATACAATACTGGACCACCTGCCCAGGTGTGGCACCGCCCACAGTGGCCTAGACACTCCCACATCATTCAACAATCGAGAAAATGCCCTACAGATACTGCCAGAGGCCAGTCCAATGGAGGAAATTCCCCAAGTGAGGCTCCCTTTACCCAGGGATGTCAAGTTGACAACTAAAGCTTTCTAGCACAATCTCTTTGTTGTCCATTTCTCCATACAGTAGGCTAGCTGGCCTGCCAGCTTCCAGGGATTTTCTGTCTCTGCCTCCCATCTCAGTGTAGGAACACTAGGATTTCAGATGTACACTAGCACATCAGGCTTTATGTGGATTCTGGGGGTCAGAATGTAGACTCTTCCACTTGTGTGGTCAGCGCTTTGCCCACTGAGTCACCTCCCCACCCCTGTCAGAGTAATGCGGCTGATACTTCTTAGTTCCTGTCATAGTAAGTATTTTCACGGGTCCTAGGGAGGTCTTCCTGTCCAGGTTTCATTTTACTTATCTGGAACCAGAAAAAACCTTGACAGTTCAAAATAAGATAATTGTGTTCACAGATGTCAATGTGTTTTAAAACAGTGGTTTCAAGTTGCAGCAATGCTGCAGTCATCAGGGTGGCTCCGGTGTCCTCCTCCCAGAGTTTACCCACAAGGACAAAGCACACTCCCGTTTCCTCACTTCTCGCTTCCTTTCCATGTCCCTGTAAGCTCTGTTTTCTATGTCTATCACCCGAGTTTTCCCAAGTCTTGAGAAACATGAAGAGACAAACATGAAGCACAGAATTAAGACTCTGGATACTTAGAAATTCCAGTAACCTAAGGAAAGGATGATCTGTATTTTCTCGGGTTCTATGAAAGACAGGATAAACAGACTAATGTTACTATTTTTCTCTCCATTTTTAAAACATTTCTTTAGGGCAACAAGGCTACCACATTTCTGTGCTGCACGTGTGTATTTCCCATCTCTTTGCTTAGTCCTGGTCGATTAGTTTTGTGGTTTGCGCTGTCCCTGTAGGTTGCTGTCTTCGTGACCTCCTTTCAGTGTCAGTTTTCAATGTTGTATGAATTTTGATATACTTTGTGTTTTCTGAAATATTTGTGGCAAGGTTGGAACAACCCTTATAAATCTTACTTATTGAAGACATTTTAATTCCGTTTTAAAAAATGACAATCTACTCATTGCGGAAACAGGTATAGAAGAATAAAGAAAACCCAGGAATCTTTCAGGTGTTGATGTTTCTAACTTCCTTATGAGTGTGTGGGTATGAGTAATAGATGTTGTTACTATTACTCCTTAGACAAGCCAGAGAAACGTGCATCAGTCTCTATTTACACAATGGCAGAAGTATATATTATTATAAATCACTTTGTGTTTAGTTGCAAATCATAAAACTATGGCAGTGTGCTGGTAATTGAGGCTTTTCTGCATTGTAATGCGCTTGAGCAGAACCTACGGCTATGTCAAAAGTTCCAGCCTACATCAACGTCGACCTGAGCTCCTTTGTCTGTGCATTGGTTTCCGGTTTGGACTTTCAGCACACTCCAGTTTATACTTATTGGTGCTTCTATTTTTGGCAGAGGTGTTTTTGCTTACAGAAAATGTTCAGTCAGTAGCACCGATTGAAAATACTGTTTCTGGTGAAGCAGCACTTTTTCTACTGTAGGTAGCTGGCACTGTGATCATTTTCAATCCATAGTTGACTGAGCGTGCTCAAAGTTAGGTATAGTTTTCCAGACATAAAAGAGAACAAAGGAACGGAAATCTAATGATGCCTCTGCATTGGGGGCAGGGCCTGGGGGAAGCTCATGATCTCTGCAACTGTCTTCTCTTCTTGACCACAAGGTGAAGCATGCATGGTGGATGCTGGAGGTCATCTAGACCTCTTCTTTCAGTCACGCTGAAACTCTACAGAGAAATTTACTGAGTAATGTTGAACAAATTGTAATTTAATTCAGCTCAATATTTTAATATTTTACTGTTTTTATTTTATGCGTGTGAGTGCATTGCCTGCATGTATGTAAGTGCACCCATGTCATGCAATGCCTTTGGAGGTGAGAAGAAGGTGTCAGGTCCCCTGGAACTGGAGTTAAGAGTGATTGTTAGCTGCCACGTGGGTGCTGGGAACTGAACCCTGGTCCTCCACAAGAGCAACCAGTGCTCTTAACCACTGAGCCATGTCTCCAGTTCCTTCAGTTCAACATTTCAATCGCATCATTTTATATAGAGCATTTTATTTCAAACTCATAGTAGTCTGTGGACATCAGATTTTGCTATATTTACTTATTTATGTAAGTGCATGACCATAAGGAAACAGGGTTTTTTCAGGCTTTTGAGGATTTGCTCATATGAGCTTATTTATATCAATGGTAGCAGCATGCACAAGACCCATGCAAATCAATCAGACAAAACCCAGCATAGAACTGGGGAGATGGGCAGGAGGCCTCTGCTTTAGCCAAGAAGCTATTAGCAGCTGATCACTGCTACGTGAGGGAGAGTTGCTCTTCTTCAATGGAGTGATAAACAGGCTTCAGTGAATAAACTCACACCGAGGGACATCTCGGTACACAAATTTCACTCAGTAAGCCTTAACATATATGACAGAATGCATGAAATCCGGTGGGCAGGCTATGTGGGGCAGGGGGTTTAAACAAGGGAGGAGTCTAAATATGATTAAGATGTATTATATGAAATGCACAAAAATCAATTAAAATATGCATTGAAAAAATCTTTTTCTGTTAACATAAGGCCTTCACTGCTTGCTAACAATAGAGTATATTTTAACATTCTATTAATTTTAAAATAAATTCCTCTTAATTACAGCAACTCAGAATATTCACATGAACTATTAGCTTCATAATATCTTAAATGGGGAAAACATACTTGGCATTTAGTTAAAGATGAGTGAAATCATCACTGAACAAAAGCAGAAATACTGAAAACTAGAAAACAATAAAGTTTTTTTTAAAAAAACTCTCAAGATAAATAAAGCTTAGATGGCATAAAAAGCCGGAAGGAAATGTGTTAACTCACTTCCCCTGCCCCTGAATGTTGGTAGGGGGAGATGTCGGAGACCACGCTGCCTGGCAGCCCTCCCTGCCCCCCAGGGCAAACATCCTCTGGAGAACTTGCTGATCAGTCCTCCCTGCCCCCTAAGATAAGCAACACTTCCGATGAGTTAAGATAAGTTTGAACAACTACCAATTTCCTTAGCCTGCACCCAGACCATGTCCCCTCATCCTAAGGGACATTCATTTACCCCGTTGAGACAACACCTTCCCTCCCTCTTCCCCAGCTAACTTCCTGCTTTGACCCCTATAAGAATCCCTGTGAAAAAATAAACTTTGGCAGCTTGATCAGAGTTCTTTGTCTTACTGTCATTCTTCGTGTCTCTTGTCCCATCATTCCAGGTCCCTGGGAGTTCGAGTCTCCATCTCCCGCCCTGCTGGCCGGGGCAAAGAAGGAATGAATGAGTTACAGTTCCTTGTGCCAAAACCATAATTCTTGCCCAAGTTTGAGGATACCCTTGGGTCCTCCCTGGATATAGACCTTGTCCTTGATCATGGGTCCAGCAGGTTTCTTTAAAACTGAGTAAGTAACTACCTGGAATTTGGTATACTTCCCTTCTACTTTAAGGGTCACCATAGGCTCCAGGTGATTCAGGGAGAAGCCTTGGCTCCGTCATTGTTCAGTGGCAGGCAAGACAGAAGCTGGTTTCTTCTGTTTTAGAGGACATTCATTTTTCCAGTGGCCCTTTTCTTTACAGTAGGCACATTGGTTCTTTTCCAATTTAAGTCTCTTGCCTGTGCCTTTAGGCTGCCTGTTATCACCTCATTGGGGTTGAGGCTGGTGGCTTTCCCCAGGCTGCCACTGAAATCTTTCTAATTTCTTTTCCTTGTTCCTTTGCAGGGCTATCTCAGCCATGGTAGACCTTCTGGGCAGTTTCTGCCATTTCAGAGATCAGCTTTCCCTCAAACACTTGTAACTTTTGGAGCTTTCTCCATATGTCTGGGGCTGACTAAGAAATGAAAGCCATATTAATGGTTTTTCAGTTCTCAGGTGCCTCTGGATCGATAGGAGAGTAGAGGCGATAGGCATTATAAAGCCTTTCCAAAAGGTGGCAGGTGACTCATCTGGCTCTTGAAGAGTATCACTCACCTTGGTGAGGTTGGTGGGTTTTCTAGCTGCCACCCATAATCCCTGCAGCAGAGTCTGGCGATACTGAAGCAAGTGCTCCCTACCTTGATTGGTGTTGGGGTTCCAATTGGGAGCAGGCTGCCTCTCAGAGTTCCTCCGAAGTCAACAGGATCTGCAAAAGCTGATAACAGTCTTCCCAGGTGGGTAAATGAATGGTAAAGATTGAACTGAGGAGGCCTATAAGGCCTTGGGAGTTTTCAGAAAAGGAAGGGTTTTGGCTTTTCCAATTATATATAGTCAGTGGTGGAAAAGGATATATATATCAGGACAGACGGGGCTGTCCGGGACCTGGGGTGCCACCACTTCCCTCAAGGAAGGAACGGGGGTGGAGGGGCTGGAGAGATGGCTCAGCGGTTAAGAGCACTGACTGCTCTTGCAGAGGACCTGGGTTCAATTCCTAGCACCCACATGGCGGCTACGAACCGTCCTTAACTCCAGTTCCAGGGGACTCCGAAGCCCTCTTCTGACCTCCATGGCATTGTGCAACATGGATGCACTCACATGCATGTAGGCAATACACTCATACACATAAAATAAAAATAAAAAATAAATAAAATAAAAATAATTTTTTTTTTTTAAAAAAAGGGAAAGAACAGTGCAGGGACAGGGGCTGGAGGGAGAAGTCTAGGAGATCCGCAAAAGCTGATAACAGTCTTCCCAGGTGGGTAAATGAATGGTAAAGATTGAGCTGAGGAGGCCTATAAGGCCTTGGGAATTTTCAGAAAAGGAAGGGTTTTGGCTTTTCGAATTATATATAGTCAGGGTCTCTCAGAGGAAGGGCATAGGGAGGTGGTCTGACAGGGTCTTCTTTAGGAACAGGCTAAATCCACTGAGGGGATCTAGCTGTTGGAAGGACTGGCTTAGAGCCGGGGGTAGAACCCAAGGGAGACTTCGTCTTAGGCTGACATTTGGTGAGCCAGGTGGGCGGGTTTTCCAGGAGGTTGACCCAGGTGACAATATAGGGTATCTGGTCTGGGTGATGATCATAGGAATTCCTGCGGACAGCATAGGCAAGGTTAAGGTTAAAAGAGCCCTCAGATGGCCAGTCGAGGAGGCCTGGGATTTGCATCTAGTCTTGCTTACAGAGGGTGTGTAAGTCTAGGGGCTTTAGGCTTAAAGCCCATCTCGCGTCCTCCTTTCCTGAAATCAGAGAAGTTAGTCAGCATGCATTCTAAGGGAGAACACGACAAAGAGGACAAAGACTGGCCCATAATGGGAGTCAGACAGAGAGCTACACCAATAATGGGTTTACTCTAACACTCTTGGAGAGTTATACTGATAAGTGGCTTACCCCAAATAAGTGGAATAGGCTGGCGTGGGGCGTGCTCACGGGTGGTGGCTATGTTCAATGGAGAACTGAGTATATAGAAAATTGCAGGGAATTGGCCCGCTGTAATGAAAAAAAATTATCTCCAAAAACCTGGTCCTTTAAAAAACTTATGGGAGACAGCCCTCATAACACTAATGAGGTCCAAGGCTGCTTTCCTCCTGGCTTATTAACTCAGGTCCAACAGGCCTTGGAGCATGGAAGCACCTGCCTCCTAAGGGATCTGCTACTACCTCTTTGACAAAGATCAGGTAAGGACCAGATGAACCATACAGTGACTTTATTGCCCGATTAAATGAAACAGCCGAAAGGCTTTTTGGAGATGGTGAGGCTGATAGTCCTTTTATTAAACATCTGGCCTTTGAAAACGCCACCCCTGCCTGTCAAGAGGCTTTGCGCCCTCACAAGTGTGGCTCCCTTTCAGACTACATTAAGCTCTGTGCTGGTATTAATTCTGCCTGTCATGTTATGGGAATTGATCTGCCTCTCATGCTATGGGGATCGCTATAGGAGCTGCCCTCAGAGGCGTAAGTATTGGCTAGCCTCCAAAACTTGTTTTAATTATAACAAACCTGGCCATTTTTTCAGAGAGTGTACTCCTCCTCGTGCATCTGCTTCTGAGTCCTTCTCCCTCCTCTTTGTGCCTGCACTGCTTCAGAGGCAAACACTGGGCCTCTGAATGCAAGTCTAAAATAAATATACAAGGACAACCTTTACCCCCTAAACAGTCGGGAAACTTCCAGTGGGGCCAGCCCCAGGCCCCTACTCAGAGGATAGGCCCAGGGGCTATTCAGTTTGTCCCCCCAGCTGCTCAGACTCTCCCTACAGCAACCCCCAACCCCCATCCTACGCCCACCAATCCGTTTCAGACCTCTGGCGTGCCACAGCAGGCAGCACAGGATTGGACCTCTGTGCCTCCACCTACTCAGTACTAACACCCAAGACAGGCCCTCAGATCCTAGCTACAGAAGTCCATGGCCCTTTGCCTTCTCATATGTTTGGCTTAATATTGGGAAGAGCTAGCTCCACACTTAGGGGACTTCACGTGGCCCCCGGGGTTATAGATAATGATTTTACAGGCGAGCTTAAAATACTTGCCTCCACCCAGGCCAGCATACAGACCATTACCCCCGGAGATTGCCTGGCACAGCTCAATCTGCTCCCCCTTAAACATGTTAATAATAATTTCTTTAAAAAGGATTTAAAGGATGGCCCTCCTGGGTCCTCTGATGCATATTGGGTCCAACAAATTTCCCATGATCGCCCCTCCCTTAAGCTTTTTCTAAATGGCAAGCCCTTCTTAGGAATCTTGGATTCTGGGGCTGATGCCACAGTAATCTCCAAAAAGGACTGGCCTTCAGCCTGGCCCTTAACAGCCTCCTACACCCACTTACAGGGAATTGGCCAGTCCTCCAACCCTCAGGTCAGTCCCCAAACACTAACCTGGACTGACGAGGAAGGCAACTCTGGCACTGTAACTCCCTTTGTAATCCCGGGATTGCCTGTTAACCTCTGGGGACGTGATATTCTTACACAAATGAGTGTTATTATGTGGAGTCCTAATGAAATTATTGCCAAACAAATGCTTAATCAGGGATTCCTCC
>NW_008357993.1:1346820-1347393 GCF_000622305.1 Nannospalax galili | reverse complement strand
ACACGCCTTTAATCCCAGCACTCAGGAGGCAGAGGCAGGCGGATCTCTGTGAGTTCAAGGCCAGCCTGGTCTACATAGTGAGTCCCAGGACGGCTGGGGCTATAGGGAGACCCTGTATCAAAAAGACCAAAATAAATAATAAATAAATAAATAATGCATAAATAAATCCAAATACCAACAACACTGTAACCAGTCCCTAAAACTAACTACTTTGACTAAGGGAACTCAACCCTATTACTTAGTTCCCCCTGAGAGTACTTGGTTCCCTTGTGAGTCTGGCCTGACCCACCATATCAACCCTTATATTCAGTCTACCTCTGGAGACTTATATATACTTGTCCACCTGCTACCTCAGGTGTACTGTTATTCCAAAGAGAAAGGCAGAGAGCACCTTGGACTCCTGCCAAAAGGGTCCAGAGTGTCCTGCACTATCTCGGCTGCCATGGTACTCATGCCTCTATTAGTGGGAACAGGGATAGCTGGCTTGGCTGGGTTGGAAACAGCTGTCCTAGTGGTCCAGGATCAGAATTTCAAATTCTTAAGTAAACAAATTGATCAGGATTTGGCCAAATT
>NW_008357993.1:1343424-1346253 GCF_000622305.1 Nannospalax galili | reverse complement strand
TGTTAAACTCAGGGTTCTCAGAAGCCAATTGTTAGGGTACAGATCCACAGCAGCCCGGCCCCCTCCCCTACAGGGCCTCACAGGTTCTACAAGCCCCTGAGATAAGCACCCTAGTCTTTGAAGTCAAAAGCAGACTTTTCTTCACAGTTTGGCCTGCACAGCAGGTTTTCCCTTTGACCTCAAAAGGGGGCAGGTTTTAACAGTATTGCTCTCCTTTCCACCTCCCAATCTTTAAAAAATATATCTTCCTGCCTTCCGCACTCCCCGAAGCCTCCCGGATAAAAGACCCCAGCTCACGACCAGTGGGCGGACATTTTTCCCTCCCCCAAGGGAACTTGTCCAAGCGAAATAAAACACTATCCTGCCGAGAGTTTTTATCTGTGTCCTGGTGCTTTCTCCCATTCAACCCGATTCATCCATCAGCTTCTTCATCTATCACCAATATGACCAGTTAGGAACTAAGGATTATGGGTTCTTCCATGATTTTCTGACTCCTCAAGAGCCAGAGTCAGGATCTTCAAGGGTTTGAATATCCACTAGAGGAGTGGGGAATGAAGCACCCTATGTAACCCTTGAGCCTTTGGACAAGGGCCCCAAGGCCCCAGGATGGACTCAGTTCCTGTTGTCTATCTGCCCCTAGGGTACCCATGAATTCTTAGAACTAGCTAGCTTCAAGAAGGGCCTAGGGGCCAGGATATTCTGCCAACAAGGAAATGTGCTTGGCTGATTATACCATCTGCTTCTGTGAACCCGCTTGCTTGCTCTAGCCATTGAGCTGGCCATTTGTGACTGGTGGATTCAAAATGACTCAATACCACCCCATAACTGTCTATAAAAGCTATATGTTTGATAGATGGTAGGGGCTGTTCCTCAGATACTCACACGAGTCCAGGGTCAAACTGGCTGTAAAAAATCCTACCTTGCTTTTTAACTTTCTTGCATGGGGACTCCTAATTTGCAATCTGTAACATCTATCTCAAAAAATAAAAAGGACTAGGGAAAAAGCTTAGTTGATAAAGTTCTTGTCTTACAAGCTTAAAGACATGGGGCTGGAGAGATGGCTCAGCAGTTAAGAACACTGAATGTTCTTGCAGAAAACCTGGGTTCGAATCCCAGCACCCACATGGCAGCTAACAACTGTCCGTAACTTCAGTTTCAGGTGATTCGAAAGCCCCTTCTGTCCTCCCTGGGCATTGCACGACACGGGTGCACTTACCTACATGCAGGCAATACACTCATACACTCATACACATAAAATATTTTTAAAAAAACAGAAGGAGATAGACTTTCTGAGGATGACACCCAAGGTTGTTCTCTGGCCTCATTATGAACACACATGCAAGCCTTCCACACACACAAAGAAAAATAAAAATATTAAACCCTACTTTATTTAAATAATACTTTATTATTTGCTTTATGGTATATGAATTGTACCTCAATAAAGTTAATTCCAGGACTAAGGAGGGTGAATGAAACAGGATAATTATTAGAAGCTAGCCTGGGCTATACAATAGGACACTGTTTGGACAAGATAAAACTAAATATGGGCTTGTCATATGCAGTATTCAGACAAACTTCTTTTCCTTATTCATCTGAGGATCAAGTATTTACATAGCATTATATGAACCAAACACAGGCTCCCAATATTGACAACTCCCCTGGACCAGCATACGCTGGCTGTTCAAATTATAAACGCTGCTCTATGCTACGCAAACATGCCTTATATGTCTGACCTGGCTTCCATAGAGGCAGATCCCTTCTTCACAAATGCGGTGGCTCTGATGATTACTATTGTGCATCATGGGGCTGTGAGACTATGGGTGATGGCTATTGGAAGCCATCTTCTTCCTGGGATTATATTACCCTCAAAGCCGCCTATAGTCACTCTAAAATTCCCTATATTAATGAAGAATGTGAGCTTAATTCTCCTACCAAAGGCTGGTGTCATCCCCTCATAATTACCTTCACAGCTAAGGGCAAAGAAGCCACTAATTGGGATAAAGGATATGAGTGGGGAATCCGAATTCATAAGCCTGGGTATGATGAAGGAGTCTTATTCTCTATTAAGCTCCTCAAAGAACCTATTAACGAACACATGCCAGTTGCTATTGGGCCTAATGTCATATTAACACCCAAGCTAGCACCTAAGTTGGGGACACATCCCACTGTCACCTGAATGTCTACTGCTCAGCCTGCTCAAATAACAAACCCCAATATATCTCCCTTCCCCTCCTCTACCTTTCTTCCCTCTGCCCCTCCACATCATGTGCCCATCCCTACAAAAAATCTAGTCCTTAGTCTGGTCACTCAAACAGTCTCTACCTTCAATGATACTTTTCCAAACCCTCTTGGGGACTGCTGGCTTTGTTACAATTCCAAGCCCCCTTTTTACGAGGGTGCTGTGGTCCCTATAATTCCTACCTATACTAATGATGTTAATCAATGCCCATGGCACTCAAATAACATATTGGCTATAACTCTTACACAGGTTTATGGCCTTGGGACCTGTATCTCCTCCAAAACACCCCCTGCCGAGTATTCCCACCTTTGTAATACTACCCTTCAGCCTAATCAGACTTATGCTTACGTCCTCCCCACCACCAATACTTGGTGGGCCTGCTCCAGCAGCCTCACCCCATGTCTGTCCACAATAATCTTTCAGCCAAATCATAATGAGTTTTGTGTGCCTATAATACTCATTCCTCGCATGACTTATTACTCTAATGAAGATTTTCTTGACAGATGGGATCAGCCTTCAGTCCCTACATTATCTCGGAGACTCAGGAAACCTATTACCACCATCGCAATTTCCGTTCTCCTTGGTCTCAG
>NW_008357993.1:1322922-1343332 GCF_000622305.1 Nannospalax galili | reverse complement strand
GGACAGGCATCACCTCTTATGTTCTTTCTAATTCCAGATACTCAGAGCTCCGTGCCACCATTGACGAGGACATCCGAGACCTCCAAATGGGAATAACTGATCTTGCTAATTCCCTTGATTCCCTCTCTGAAGTAGTCCTCCAAAATAGATGGGGACTTGATTTACTTTTCCTACAACAAGGAGGGCTATGTGCTGCCCTCAAGGAGGAATACTGTTTTTATGTTAGTAAAACAGGAGAGGTTAAAGAAGGCATGAAAAAAGTCTTAGAGGGGCTTGAAAAACGAAAAAAGGAAAGAGAACAACAAAACAGCTGGTTCTCATTCTCTGTCTCTTCCTGGGCCCCTTACCTCCTCCCTCTTCTTCGGCCAGTTATTTTTCTCCTCCTGGTGTTGTCTCTGGGGCCCTATCTTTTCAACAGAATTGTTGCTCTGTTCAAAAAGCAAGTAGATGCCTTATTAGCAAAGCCTATACAGGTACATTATCATCGCCTGGACCTGCAAGATGGAGCCCATGATGAAATGATACGTTATGGTGACGCTTTCAGTCGCACCCCCTGAGAGCTGAGTTGGACAGTCAATGACGGGTACGAGAGTGTCTCCCCCCAAAAAACCACCTAAGACAGGAGGGCCGCCTGAGCTGCTGCAATCCCATGACGGGTGTGTAAACTGGGGATGATCATTCCAACCTAAGACAGGTGCAACTCCCTAGGGGTTATAATTCTCATGGCTCCTACTTATTAATTCTCATGGCTTTTACTAATAAACAGAAAAGGGGGAGATGTCGGAGACCATGCTGCCTGGCAACGCTCCCTGCCCCCCAGGGCAAGCATCCTCTGGAGAACTTGCTGATCAGTCCTCCCTGCCCCCTAAGATAAGCAACCCTTCCTATGAGTTAAGATAAGTTTGAACCACCCCCAATTTCCTTAGCCTGCAACCAGACCATGGTGCCAGGTCCCCTCATCCTATGGACATTCATTAACCTGTTGAGACAACACCTTCCCTCCCTCTTCCCCGGCTAACTTCCCGCTTCAGCCCGTATAAGAATCCCCGTGGAAAAATAAACTTTTGCAGCTTGATCAGAGTTCTTTGTCTTGCTGTTATTCTTCGTGTCTCTTGTCCCATCATTCCAGGTCCCTTGGAGTTCGAGTCTCCATCTCCCACCCTGCTGGCCAGGGCACCTGAAAAATACACATGCAATATCTGAACATGAGTGCATGTGTATACCTGAAGGTTATATACCAAGAAACACAGTGCCAGACAGGAGAAACCTCCCTCTGAGCTGTTGGTCAGAGTAGTCCAAGAGACTCCCCAAATTACACAGGCTATTGCCACAGCTCTCAACCGCCTCCCAGAACTTGAAGGTAAGACGCCATTGCTGACAACAAGACATACCGTGCACACAGAACTTGGAGCAATGGAGCTGGAACTAACCTGGAAGCCTTCTCCCTTACGACTAGTTCTCATAATTCTAGAGGACACTATGCAAGCTGCTAAGGGAGAAAAATCAATGGTCCAACCCAGCTCCATAAAGTCTAATAACCACAACAGCTGGCACGTCACACTATCACTATTGGTGCAGAAGTGGGACTTTTATCTAGGGGGTAATCAACAGCTATCTAATTAAACTTAAAGCACACTCAATGGGAAGGAACTAATGGGTAGCACTGTAAATATAGTCAAATACACGTGGCTGGAGAGGTCATAGATCCTAGAGAGGACCCTATCTCTGGTTTATCTCTAGATAAATGAAATTTCTTACTGTATGCTAAATATGGATCCTATGTTTACAGACAAATGTACTGTATACCACTCACCAAAAAAAAGTCTTTTTGCAACAGATGAAGCCTATTAAAGAGTTCCACAACTGGTCACACACAGAGAATGTATGTCTGAGAGATGCCTAGCCTTACATGTAGTTCCACAACTACAGTGGAACCACCACATCTGAGGCTCATAGAACATAGCAGAACAAGGTGTAGAAAGAATGCTAATATATTCCACCATTTTCACTACTGAAGTTTCCCCATACAACAAAGTGCAATGTACACAGAAGGCCACAACTGGATAAGTCCCTGGATAAGACTCCTATATTAAACCTCACCTACCCACAACTCAGGGACCATTGTGGAAGAGAGGGCAGAAAGATTTGAAGAGCCAGAGTTGGCACATGAACCTTAGAAAACAGAGGCTTTCAGGCCACTGGAAACTTGCTCATATGAATTTGCAACAATGACAGCATGTACAAGACCCATGCTTACTCAAACAGGCAAAAACCCAGCATAGAACAAGGGAAATGGACAGCAAGCCCCAATCCTAGGAACTATTGGTAACTGATTTCTGCTGGGTGAGATTAGATTTTCTTTAATGGAGTGACTTTAAATAGGCAAACTAAAGTGTCTATTACAGTGACTCTAAATCGACTAAACTGTAAGGGATGAACTTGCACCAAGGGACATCTCAGTACAAATGCTTGACCAGATAGGACTTAACATACATGACAGAATGCATGAAATCCAGTTCATGGGCTGTGAGGGTGCACAGATGGAGGAGGGGGGTGTCTAAATTTGGTTAAGATCTATTATATGAAATGCACAAAAACTCAGTAAAAATATTAATCTCTCAAAACCAAATGACTTGAAGAAAGGGTATCAACAACAGCAAAAGTTATAACTAAAGAAACAAGGCAAGTACACATCTATAAATCTTGGATAGGGTGCAGAGTCTCCTGAAAATAACTTGTATATTCTGATGACCTGGAAAAATCAAGAATTTCATGGATAAGAAGCCTGTAATGTAAGGTTGAATCCCAAATGGACTTGAAAGAATGGAAGAAGTTGGAGATATATGTAGATATACCAACTTTGCAGAGTAGACCTACCATGTGGAAAAGTAGAGCATAAAATGTGCCAAAAGTTCATTGGCTGAATTTCAGAAAGTAATGCAAAACATCCTATGAAGAATTTGAACACATTCACTCCCAGGGAAAGAATCCCTTTACTTGAGAAGAGAGGTCTACACGTAGGGTAGTATTACCCATGAAGCACCTCATTCTTCTACCTCCCAGTCCACACTTTTCTTCAATAAATAAATGGTTCATTAAGAATGAATGCTATTTAAATGAGTGCCAAAAAGATGGAACCTCTATGTGAAACCTTTATCAGGGCCAAGGACCTGTGGCAAGATAGTGCCTAGACACTTGGGGAGTACCTACTACTACTATTATTATTCTGCTAAATTGACAAAGTGTTAAACTGATTCCTGATGACTTTCACTATTATCCATGGATTGGTGCATCTCTCAACTCTCATCAAAGAAGAACTTTATTTTTGCAGTAGATGGTGAAAAAGACAGAGACCTACAACTGGTCAAAGTACAGAGAATAATAGAAAACAGAGTGCTCAGCCTTAAATGGGACATCTGTATCAACTTCCTTCCTCCCAAGGTTCAGGGATCGTTGAGTAATAGTGCGCAGTAAGATCATAGGATCCATAGGAGGTGGATTACTGAAAGGACACAAAGTTTGGGAGGAAAGGGAGGTGGATCTAGGAGTGGTTGGGAAAGAAATGAACATGATAAAATTATATTGCACGAAATTCTCAAAAAAAATTAAGAACATTTTAAAACTAAAAGGAAAGGTACTCACTTGGAAAAGGTCAGAAAGGACATATCCCTTCCCTCATCCCCACCCCTCCCCAAGGAAAATGAAGAACACACACTGTTAAGTATGAACTAGATGAAAATGCAGATTCTCCCTATAACAATCATGTTATTGTTCTCTCTGAATATTGAAAACTATGTATTACTATTTCCTAATATTTTCTCTGAAATAAGAACCATAAAAGACACAATGAAAACGTAATATGGTGATTAAAAACAGGTAAAATGTGTCCATTGATGATTCTAAACCAAGCTAGTACTAGTTAAAGGAAATATTAAGTAATGTTCTTATACTCCAAGTCAATGCAAAAACATAGATCTTTGCACACCCTTGTAATCATAAAGTATGGTCCTGTACATTATGATCATCAGAACATCAAATATATATAATCAGAAAGGAATGTAGCAATTCCTTAGAAAGTCTTGAAAACTAATCAGTTTACATAAAAGAAGTCTTAAATAGAGATCTGTTTCTAAATGAGAAGACATATATTATAAATATAAAGGTTTTCTATAAATTTGAGTCAAGAGATTTTAAACAAATCTTGTTGTTTTGGATTGTAAAATTGTACCATAAATTCAATAATGGAAAATTTAGGCATCATTAATAACTATGATAATTCTGAGGATGAATAGTATTAGATGTCTGGTTAATGTGTTCTGCTTAATACCAAAATCTGTGACACTTATACTAGATTTTTTGGGTTTGCTTTGCTTTAGTTTTGTTTGGTTTGAGACAGAGGCTTGCTATAGAGCCCAGCCTGGCCCCGAGCTTATGATTTTCCTGCCTCAAACTCCTGGGTGCTAAGATTATAGGCATTTGCCACCGTACCCATCTATTATATATTAATTTAAATATTTAAGGGTGTTGCAGAAAAAAAATAGTCCAGAATAGACAGTGACAGGAAGAATAGAGTATGTGTGAGAATTTGGTAAAAGAAGACATATTACAGTTAAATGAAGTAAAAGAACACTGCAATGACAAGAATTAAATTTCTACTTCACACCATTCATAAGCATGTGTTTCACTGAGTTTAAGTCTCATTCTTTTGAGAATACAATTTTCAATAAGTAATATAAGGAAATACAGGAAGTTGTTTTAAATACATTAATGTAGGAATTTTACTAATAACATTTTAAATGCCCCAAATCATAAAAAGAACAGTAAATACAGACAGAAAAAATTAAATTTCTACTTGAGAAAAATGTCCTAATTGAAAAGGCAGCCTTTGACTTTTTAAAATGTGATATTTTAAAATATATTACTATTGAAACATTATGGTTAAAATACTTTTTAAAAATAAAATAATAAAAAATCAAGCCCTCTAAAGAATATGATTATAGTATGCCAGCACATGATTACCCTTAAGAAAGACAAATGGCTGATGACCTTTTTTAAAGTGGTAAAGCTCCATCATAGAGATTGAAAACACCCTGAGCTCTGTTTCACCTTAACCAGAATTGGAAAGCTAATATATCTGACCTAAAGTAGTAAGTATGTGGAAAATGGAATTTTATGTCTTTAAGACACAACTACTAAACTCATTTGAGTCTATGGAGGGTTCATTAAGGTTGGTGTATGAACATCCTGTGATCTAGCACTTTTGCTTCTAAATCTCCATGCCTAGAGAAAGCCTCACAAAGAATAGTTACTAACATGTTCAAAGCAGCACTGTTCATGATAGCCAAAAACTGGATAAATTTTATCTAACAACACAGCCACTAAAACATATAAACATGAGTCTGTGTGTCATCATGTGCATCTGCTCTTAAATTAATCAAGTCGTGTTGATTTTGAAAAATCAAATTTCTGGAGGAATCAGCCTCCTGGCATTTTTTTAATCTTGTTGTAAGTCAGCATTACTCTATCTTGTTGGTAAATATTTGCAGTGATAACCCGAGAATATGCAAGGACACAAGAAGAGATATTGGGCCTAGAACAAATTCATGAGACACAGAGGAGAATCACGCATTCTTAACAACATTCAGATTCGCAAAAGAAATCGGAAGCAAATATATCAAACTATTAACAAATGTTTCAATAACAGTTGCATATTTGCTAATGCATTTGGGGTCAGTGAGGTAAGAAGCATGCATGAAAAGCAAAGTCAAGATTGGAATAATATAAAGAGCTCGGGTCCCTCAGAGCCCATGCCATCAGCCTTGGGTCTGTCCTTTGATAAAGGTTCATTTGGTGAAGTCATGTGCTTATTTTATTCAATTAATCCAATTTTATGAGTTAAATTAAACCCTGAGTGATACACCCATACAGTATAATATGTGTTAGAATAAATGCTGTAGGACAGCATAGATGTCTCTGTGAACTGGCCTGAAAGGAGAGCCAGAAGACAGGCCAGCCAGGGCATACACTCATGTCCTGTAAAGTCTACCACTGTATTTGAATCTCTGCAGTTAAGATATTTATGACAGTCTCAACAATGTTAGATTGCAAATAGCTCCATAGATTAACTGGTCAGCATTATAAACTCTCTAGTCTATCTGTTGGAAGATGCACATTTCCAGTTTCACTGGTCTATCATCTGGTCACAGGACCACCCATAGGAAGGCAGGTTCACCTAAAGTCATGCTAAACAGATGGGTGGAATACCTGGTGCGGTAATGAGATAGTGAACTTTTCCTGCCTGGAACCCCTCCTCCCAGTGCAGAGCTTCTGGACCCAGTGACAGGCATGCAGAGCTCCGTGTTTGCCTGCTTTTCTGAATTCTTCAGAAAAGTCTAATCTTTCCTTCTTCTTCTTCATATCCCTTTTCTGAACACCCTTTCTTTAATGCTTTGGGCTGCCCCTTGCATCTTGAATTTCTTTACTTTTTCTCTAAAGCTTCCTTCTCCCAGCCATGTGGCTGCCAGTCACTGGGTCCATTCAGGCTCTAAACCTGCATGGCTTCATGGCTTTCCTTCCGTCTCCCCTACATTCTATTCCTTAAGGCAGCTGCCAAGTTTACCAGCTCGACTGCCCTTAGGATTTTCCTTAAAATTCTAATAAAATAGTCCTAAAAGCACCACGTGTTGTGCAATGTCTGCAGAGGACAGAAGAGGCTTTCAGATCCCCTGGAACTGGAGTTACCCTCAGTTGTCGGCTGCTATGTGGGTGCTGGTATTCAAACCCGGGTCTTCTACAAGAATAGTCAGTGTTCTTAATTGCTGAGCCATCTCTCCAGCCCCTACTATTATTTTTTTAACAGAATATAGGGTAGGGGTTTATTTACAGAAGAGTGGGCACCCCACATTTGGGGCTGCACCATAAAGTCCACACTCATAGATCGTGCGACCTCCCAATAGCAGCACAAAACGGTGAGAGAGGTGCCTCTTGGTGTTCTTTGCTTATATATCCTTTGCCCCTCCCCCCACATGCAGCTAAGGTTGACTAATCGATTGGGTGGGAGGGGTAACTGACTTCCCCCTCGACTCCTTGATGAGTGGTAACAAGCATCTTTCTAAGGCATGTTCCCAGTGACTTTCTTCCTCCAAATAGGCCCCACCTCCTGTTTTTCATTATATCCCAGTAAATGTCATCCTGTCAAGAATCATCAGGGGAATAATTTGTCCATTAATTAGACCAGAATCTCATCACTTCCACAAAGCCCATTGGCTGGTAACCAAGCCCTAGGAGCTGAGCCAGCCTTTAGAGGACATCTGAGATCAAACCATAGCAGAAATTCAGGCTTCATTTTTACGTGATTCTAAGATTAGTTACTTATACTAACAATGCCCCATCAGGAACTGGGGAGATGCTCAGTGGGTAAATTTCCAGGCAAATATTAGGAACTGATTTTGGATCTCCAGTACCTATGCAAAAACCTGTGTATAGTAGCACACAACTGCAATCCCAGCTCTGGGAAGGCAGAGAAAGGAAGATCTGTAGAACTGCCTGGGAAGCCAGTTTAGCAAAGTCAATGAGCTCCACATGCAGTGAGAGACTGTCTCAAAAACAAATTAGAGAGAGAGAGCAATTAAGGAAGCACGATGTCAAGCTCTGGTCGCCACACACATGGACATAGGTGAATTTCTAAGTCACATTACAGTTGTACCTGAATTAAGAATCAACCTGACTCTTAGAGTTAATATTTAAGGGTGGGCCCAAACTCTTGAGAATTTGTGCCTTCAGATTTCTCATGGAACTGTGCTCCGGAGGCAGGCCTTACCTATGCTTTTATTCAAACAGTTTCTCCAGCATGAACTGGGAACCATAAGCTTAGATCCACCATTATCTTATCAAAGAATCTTGCTCTTTGATCCCTAGGCCTAAAATATATATACAATGTCATGCATTCTCCTCAATGATTATCACTGTTTTCAATGAGAATGCAAATATGAATATTCTACTTCTAGCACTTTAATATGCTAATTCAAGTACGCCTACCTTCATTCACTATCTTGGGTGGAGGGCAAAATGAAATCCTGAGGGATCAAGGTCAGGTGTTCAGGTCACAAGAGCACATGGCTCTGTAAGCTTGTTTGCATTATTAACAGCTTTCTGGTGCAAGGTTGAGTAAAAGTCATTAGTCCAGACCCTGTCCATCCTACACATACATACCTGCATACACACACAACACACATATATAAACATATATATATACATATTCAGACAAAGTATCCAATCAATATTGCTAATCTTTGTTCTATAACCATGGGGGGAAAATGGGGGAGAAAAGCATGAACAAGCTCATTCTCACCCTAAGCTTCTTGCCGTGGGCTGCACGCCTCCGATCACTGTAGGTTATGTGTAGACTCATCTCTGGAGGTTTTCAGGATCTGGAGAAAGTCATACTGTACTTCTCTCTCATTCCTTTTCACTGACAAATACTTGTAAGCCATTATCAAGAACAGCACGTAAGGGGGATAGCAAGCTACTGATACAGTGTAAGGAGGATGTTTGCACAGAGGAATCAGTAAACAAGTGGTGATTTCTCATTTTTGTTATTGCCCAGAGCCCATCATTTATTCCTATTGCCTTAGTTTTTACCTAAATTCCTTTTCTGTTTCAGGATCCCATCAAGGCTACCTCACTACAATTAGTTGCCATATCTCCTTAGGCTGTTAGTTTCTCAGGCATTACTTTTCTTATAGATGTGAAAAAGTGCCCACCAAAGGAAGGAAGGGTTTGTTTCCACCAACAGTTTAAGAAAGTTTAACACTTCATCATGGTGGCAGGAGCAGGAGGCAGCTGGCCACATTGTGTTTGAACTCAGGAAGAAAAAGAGACAAATGCTGATGTTCAGCTTACTTTTTCCTTTTTATTGAGTCCAGAGTCCCAGCTCATAGAGTAGTGCCACCCACATCGAGGTTGGATCTTCCTTTCTCAGTTAAAACTTTCTGGAAACTTTTTCGTAGACACATCCAAAAGTATGTTTCCATGGTGATTCTAAATTGGTCAAGCTGAAAATGAAGCTTGAGATTAAGCATCTCGCAGACAAGTATTCTCTGAGTTTGAGTAGTTCTAGAACTCTCTAATGGTCTCACATTTCTCAACTCTTCACCAAACAAGTTCCTTTATGCAGCAGATGGTGATTAACACCGAAGTCCACAATTGTCCAATGTGCAGAGAATGAGAGGCCACACAGTGCTTGTCCCTGAATAGGATACCTATTGCATACCTCTGCCTCCCAAGGCTCAGGGATCATTGTAGAAGAGGAGGTAGAAAGACTGTAAGAACCAGAGGAATGGATGACCACAAGGAAACAGAGTCTTCCAGACATATGTATACATAGGAACTCACTGCAATAGTGACAACATGCACAAGTCCTGTCGGGAGCTGGAGAAACAACATTCATTACCAAAAAATATAATATGGCTCTACAAACAGTTGACTTAAGCAGGACATTCTGCCTGCACTAGTAACCTTGAGAAAGAATTTATGGCAAGGTTATCTTTCTCTTCCCCTTGCAAACAGTTCTCGGAAAAGATAAGTCATGCAGTAATCTCTTGGAACACCTGGTGGTCAGTCACGTTGCTGAACTGCTCAGTCCCTCTCCCATATCCATAAGAATGCTGTAACCTTATATACAAACTGTATATAAGGAAAGCTTACAGTTCAATAAAGCGGGCCCTTGACAAGTGGACTTGCTTGGGCTCCGTCTCCTCTTTCTCGCCCGTTTTTCCTTTCAGGGAGTGGTCCCCCTCGAGCTTTACCTGTACAGGGTCCCCACAGGTGGGAGCAAAGTTCCATGCAAACTCAAACCAGACAAAATTCCAGCATAAACATGGGGAACTGGGTGAGAAATCCCAACCCAACCCAAGGAACTTTGGGCAATTGATAACTGCCAGGAAGGGGAAAAACAGTGTCTTACAGGGATGGCCCAGTGGATGAACCCACACTGAAGGACAATTGGGGACACAAGTCAGACTCTGAAGGCTATATTATATACATAAGAAAGGACACTAAATTGGGCAGAAGGCAATGGGAGCAGGAGTAAGTAGGGAAGGGAAACTAAATACCATCAAATTATACTGTACAAAAATTGCAAAAGTTCAGTAAAAAATGAAAAATTGAAAAAAAAAGTAAAATTAAGCTTAACATGGCATTTTAGAGGTGGTTTGGAGGAGGACTGGCTGGGTACTTGGTAGAATGTCCCTCTATTAAGATCTGTCAGTTATATTTCTTATGATTAGATTTGGATCAGTATGTATTACGAGGAAGACAACAGAGATAATGCACCATTATCCTGTCTTCACACATGCTGCCATCATGACTTCTTCATTAACACTGATCTGCAGCACCTGATCAAGTAGTCTTTGTCCGCTATCTCAGACAGAAAGCTACAATTTCAAGTTGCGCCCTATACCCTTTGGAAGGAAGTCACCACATACACAAATGCTTTTTAGAGAAGAAATGCTTTCTCACTTCAGCTCTGATCAACTACTTCAGTGCTTCATTTCATAATGTAAGAGCTGCAATAAAAATTCATATGATTTGGCTTTTACTTTAGCCAACATCTGTTTTAATTTGTGCTGCCCTTGGGGTATCACTCCCAAAAGCTTATGAAATACTATTTTCAGCCATAACCAGTGTTCTCCCGGAGGACTCCAAACCTCCTTTCTCTCCACCAGTTGTCACCTTTCCAATCATGCGTTCTTCGTTCCAACAGCAGCAGAGCACACTCTGTAGACTGACTTCCAGTATGCTTTGCAGGCACCCTTCCCAGCAGCCCACCTAGCTAATACGCCACCTCCACATCTTCTCTCCAAATCTCAAGTGACTACCTCTTCAGGTTCAGGTCCACTTCTTGGTGCCAGGAAATGGTTCAGCCCCACTGTACCCCTGTGGACTATCTCTTGGCTGTAGCCAAACCAGGGGTGGCCTAAATGAAGCTGAATCAAGTTCTTCACTCTGCCGTGCCCTGCAATCATAAAGGCTTCCTTCTCTTCTCACTCTTGCAGAAAGCTGTTTCTAGTTTCCCTTATGTATTATGAGCCATCCAACTGGTCGATCTCTTTCATACACCCTTGGATACATTGCTCTCTTCTCTATCAGATGTTACTACAATCCTGTTAAATACCTTGTTCAGAATCTGTCTTGGAGGAACACTATCAAATTGTTTTCTGTTTCTGTGTTTTTCCTTCCAGTCTTTGTGCACAGATTTCAGTCAAAACTGTTTAAAATGAAATCTTTTCTTTACCTACACTGTGAGCATCTATCTACATGCACACAAATAAATCTTTCAGACTACCCATGTGACCATGTAGCCCTGGATCAATGAGAATTGTCTCTGGATAAATCAGATAATAATAAATTATAATCATTAATAATAATGTTTTCTTGCTGCTCCCATTTAAATATAATAAAAATTTGCTCCTTGAAGATCAGATATCTTAGTGGCTAAACTGTATTGGCTCTGTTCTTAACCTTTCAGCAACTTAGTATTGAAACTTAACAGTAAGTAATATCTGGTGTGCAGGCAACGATTGTATTATCTCATTCTATGTATGGTCTTAGTAAAGAATTGGGCCTTCTAATCATTGTTTAGAAATAGAAATATTGCTACAAAGTAAAAATAAAACTAAGTAATATGTTTTTCTATACTTTCTTCCCTCTAACTTTGAAAGGGTATGGAAGATTTTAGAATGGAAATCTTCCTGACCTGGTTTCAACCAAAGTGTTAATGTATTGCAAATCATGTGTCAAAGTCATCATAAGACAAATCCCCACATGCAAAGTTTGCAAAGGAAATGTGTCAGAATCATTACATAACTCCTGGCATCCTCAACAAGACCAAGAAGCAGAGAGCAGTGAGACTGATGACAAGATTTCCCTGGAGATAGCTGCTTCCTGCTGTTCCCACCCCCACCTCTATGCAGGGGATTCTGACTTTTAGCTCCTTAACCTTGAGTTTTGAAATGGGGGCTTTTATGAGTTCATGTAGAGTCTTGAAATTTGTTCTCTGTAGTTGGAAGATATAGCAAAAAAAGTACTTAACTCTCACCAAGAAAACTAGGAAGAGGCATGGCAGGAGAACAGAAATAGTTCTGTGAAATTCAACTAATAGAACACTTACTTACTAGGCTTTGGTTTATTGGTTGCTGAGGGTGGTCAAAAATTTCTTCATAGTTTTCACATGGAGACCTGATAGTGACCTTTCTTTCACTCAAATCTGGAGAGTTCTGTGGCAGTTTTGACAATAAAATTTATTTTGAATTACATAGTGACAGCCTGCTAAACTTCTCTACAAAATGCTCCTAGGGTAGGTGTGATAGTGAACACTAGTAGTCCTAGCACACAAGAGGTAGAAACAGGAGAATCAAAAGTTCAAGGTCATCCTCAGGAATACTGAGCAGCTACAGGGAATACTAGTTAGAAAGAAAAAGAAAAGAACAAAGTAAAGGGAAAAAAGATGAGAGAGGAGAAAGAAAGAGACGGGGGAGGCAAAGAAAAGAAAAGAAAAAAGAAAAAGACCATTTGGGAGCCCTGAGCTGCCTCATGTAAGAAGTTTGGCTACCTAGAGAGCACTAGACCAGAGAAATTTGTGTATTCCCTGGAAAAAACCAACTTCTCAGAGTCTCCTAAGCAAAGCATTTATGTCTTGGTCCATTTATATGGATCCATCCTCAGCTGAATAATACTAGCTTCTCTCTACTAATGCCATAAACACAGAAGAAATGTCCAGTTGAGTATTTCATGAATTTCTGGTATATATAAGATTGCATGATAATAATAAAATAGTTATTTTTAAGCCACCAAGTTAGTACATAATTTGTTATGCAGGTGTAGAAAACTGGAACAACTGAAAAATACTGTTTGTGATAGGTGAGATGCAAAGGCCCTAGAACAGAGATTCATCATGTATCAAGACTGGATTTAGGGTCAGGCAAGGAGCTGCGATATAAGAGGTCTAAAGACATAAATCAAAGGCACGTATACATTACTTAGGAGGAACTGCTATTAAAGAGGCGTAACAATAAACAACGGGAAATCCTGTGGAAGCATCCATGAGAGAAAGCTTTCCAAATTCTCCAGACCACAGAACATAAAGCAGCTCCCAGTACAATGAAAAAATAAACTTACAGGAAAAGCCAACCAACATGAAGCTAATCCAAGTAGGCAAAAGAAGATGCTTTGCTGTTAAATCAGCTTCACAGCTGTGAGTGTTACAGACTTGGAAATACCAGTTCAAGAATTGAGCCACTGTTTATGGTTAAAGTGGCTATTACCCAAAAGCCAGCAAAATTTCATACAACTGTAAGAGTTTTCTTTCAGCATCAAGGGAATATTACCCCTTTTTATAAAGTTTAAGAATATAGAGAAAGAAGAGAGTTGATTGTTTTTTCTTGAATAGAGAGTAGGAACTTGCCATGTTGTCCAGCCTGGTCTTGAATTTGCAATCTTCCTATTTGAGCCTCCTAAGTAGCTAGGATCCCTGGAGTACACCACTGTACCTATCACAAGTTGTATTTGTGTATGACTAAATAGCCTTGGGCTTTCCAGTTACTGAACTGTAGATAGTAATCTCATTCATGTACTAAATCACTCTGGTACATACAGTACTTTACAATTAGATTATTGGAGAGCATATGTTCAAAGCAGTAGCCAGGTGTTTTTCAGGTACCTCATGGTAGAGAAACTGATGGGTTGTGAATCCGATTTTAGGCCCTAACTGAATAAGTATTCAGACTTACCTAAGAAATCCCATAGCTTTCCCACAGATCCTCTGGTTGATAAACCTGATCATGTCACTTTGCTCTTCATGAAATCTAATGTTACATTTACCCTTAAGGTGTTTAGCAAATATAGTATACTTTGTGATACTGTGTGTTATTAATAAAAAAGAAAGATCAACAAGTAAAGCATCACATAAATAAAATCATGCATGCATTTGGAACAGGCAAAGTTCTAGAATATTGTCAACTACTTAAGAATGGATTTCAGGTACTATACTACAGGGTTCTGTGCTTAAAGAATTTTGAAAGCCTATTTATGAAAAAGAAAACAAAATTATAATTACCAACTCAGAAATATAACTAACAATATTTTTTCTGAAAGGTGCATAGAAATTGCTATTTGGGGACTGGAGAGATGGCTCAGTGGTTAAGAGCACTGGCTGCTCTTACAGAGGACCTGGGTTCAATTCCCAGCACCCACATGATGGCTAATAGCCATCTGTAACTCCAGTTTCAGGGGATCTGACGTCCTCTTCTGGAATCCAAAGGTACTGCAGGCATGTGGTGCACTTAAATGCATGCAGGCGAAGCACTCATACACATAAAATAAAAATAGACTAAAAAAATTATTGTTTTTTTTCAGATATTTGTGCTATAATTCATTTGAAGAATTGTGGATACAACTAACTCTCAGGAATTTTATATTTACAGCAGGATTTATATTTTTCCTGATTGTATTTGTTTAGCTCTTTTATAGACATGCATAATGATTTATTTAGACCATTTGGAAAATAAAATAAAATGACTATTCCTTATTCTTTTCTTTTATTAAGTGCAAAATAAATTTACTATATCAGTTTGATAAGATAATAGTATCTTTACATGCCACTGAAAAAAAATTTAAAATCTGGTTAGGAGCTAGCAGTATATCACAGTGGTAGGACATATGGTTAACGCTGAGTTCAGCCCCGAGCCCTTCACCTGTCGCCTGCTCTGCCACCCCCCCACCTCGCCAATGAAGATTGGCCACTTACATCCAAAATAATAGATGAATTGTAGTAGATAATGATAAAACCTAGGATATCGAAATGAGTGAATCTAGAGGCCCAACTAAAAATAAAACACAAAAGAGCTTAGTTTTTATGGAGGTACTTACAAGTATCACATCATTGATTATACATCTTGGTCTAGGAAAGAGAAATGAGTCCAGATTCTGGATATTGGGACCCATGATTAAGTAGAATAAAACTGATATCAATGCCAGTCCTTGAAGACTACATGGCAGGCCCTCTACTCCCATACTTAGTTCAGACTAAAATTGCAAATGTCTTAGACACCTCCATCTGAATGGATCCCATCCTCCATGATCACTGATCCTTCATATTGTCTCCATAATGACAAAGAACAGTGGGAACTAAGCACACTTACTCCATCCAGGATGCCAGGTCTGGTTGTTTCATGGTGTTGCTCCCCTGTTTAAAGTGAATGCCATGCTGCTGAAGGCTAAATCATCAACTAACTTTTGTGACCATTTTTCTCCTTTCATTTAATGATAAAGAAGGTCAATCATCTAACCCCATGGCATAGCGTTGACTCTATCATGTAGGAAACACTAAAAAACTGTTGAACACTGGCATGTAGATGACTTTACATTGTATATGTATTACATATTGAATACTTGTCTGATCTTTCATTGTTCATTTCTATGACCTGAACAACATAATGGTTTTCATTAGCTTTGAATTGTAAGCTCTGAGAAGTGTTTACTGAACCAAGTACTCCCTTTTATTTTCTGCTTGAATAGTATACTGCAGTTAGTACTCTCACAATGGATATGGGTTTGATGTCATTAGAGCCTATGATTTATAGACCAAGTTTGCCTCACCTGTGAGAAATGGTGCTCCAGGTGTGTTTCAATGTAATTATGGTGATGTAAGAAAGGATTTTTGGCATTCCTCTAGCAATGTGGAGGTTTTACACTTTGGAGGCAATCAGGAAGTGCAGGCAAGCTGACAGTAGAAAGGACTCCCTCCTCCAGCAACTGTGAAATGGTGGGAATCTCCCAGCTCACCCCAAGATGCAAGATTCCAGGTGGAAAGAGAAGGGAGCCCCACACAGAGGTAATCTGAGGGGAATGAACTGACCATTTCCTGTAGTCTGAGTGCACTTCCGAGTTATGAGTTAGATCTGAACCCTTTCCTGATGCTTCCTGCCTCGGAGCACAGTGCAAAGTTTGAGAGATCATGTCCAGAATATTCTTGGGGACTTTGAAAATAGCTTATCAAATAGATTTTTAAAAAAGCAAGATTTTCCTTCCTTCCTTCCTTCTTTCCTTCCTTCCTTCCTTCCCCCTCCCTCCCTCCTTCCTTCCTTCCTTCCTTCATTCCTCCCTCTTTCCTTCCTTCCTCCCTCCTTCATTCCTCCCTCTTTCCTTCTTCCCTCCTTCCTTCCTTTCTTCCGTCTTCTCTCCTTCCTTCCTTCCTTCCTTCCTCCCTCCTTCCTTCCATCCTTCCTTCCTACCTCCTTCCTTCCTTCCGTCTTCTCTCCTTTCTTCCATCTTCTCTCCTTCCTTCCTTCCTTCCTTCCTTCCTCCCTCCTTCCTTCCTTTTTTTCTTTTGTCCTTCTTTCCTTTCTTCTTTTTCCACCTGGGATTAAATGTAAGCAAACTTTAGTATTGATTTTCATGCTGAATTTCAATATAGCTTTCACCTACCAATTCAATGAAAATGATTCCCAAAATTTTTAGAAATACTTCATTAATTATAAAATATTCAATATCTTTTTAATGCCCAAAAATTGTACTTTATTTTATGAGAAAAGCAAACAAATGTATAGGGCTTATAAAACTTCATTATAGTTTATAATTAAGAAAATAAGGGACATTGGTGTTTTATTAAATTACTAATTACTAATTCATTGTTCTTTAGGTTTCAAAAACATCTGCCTCACAAGGCTCAGGGGTCATTGCAGAAGATAGGAAGGAAAGATTGTAAGAGCCAGAGGTTATGGATGACCACAAAGAAACAATTTTCCAGACAGCTGATCATTTACTCATAAGAACTTACAGCAACGGTAACAGTATTTACAAGTCCCATGCAAGCTCAAGCCAGAAAAACATGCCAGCATAGACACGAACAAGAGGGTAAGAAACTCCAACTCCACCTAAGAAAACTGTGGCAACAGATGGCTGCTGGGAGAGGCACAGGCAGTTTCTTTCAAGTATGGGATTCTTGGTAGGTTAACCATGCTCCAATGGGTGGACCCACACTGAAGGATGTTTGAGGACACAAATTAGACTCTATAAGAGTCTGATAGATATATTAGAGTATACTGAATTGATCAGGAGCAATAAAAGGTGGTGTAGATAGAAGAGATGACCTAAGTACCATCAAATTATATTGTACAAAAATCCCAAAAATTCAATATAAAAAAATAAAAAAATGAAGAAAATAATGTTTTAAATAAAATTAAATATCCAATAGTTTCTATTCTTTATTATAAAATCCCTAAAATAACCAATACTTTACTTGCTTTCTAAGAAGAACAGTTGTTTGTATTGTTGCCAAAGACTATACTGGGAACATCACAGGCAGGACTGAGGTAACTGGGAGAATGGGGTCATAGAAGACAACCCAGCCCTGTTCCTATCTCTACAGACCAAGAGGCTATCAGAAAATCCTGATCCCAGTTTTCACAATCAAGTGCTGCTTTTTAAAATAGAAGAATGTCTGAACTCTAGGACAACAAACTATCTGAATCGACGACAGTCGTGAAATCAATCCTAGGATCCTGACTAGTCTTAAAAAGGAGTGAGACAGGAGACCACCCAGAACACTGCAGCCGTGTCTTGGTGGCTATGTATGTCTCCTTTGTGCTTCTGCGGACTGAAGGCAGGTGGTGTCCACTGTACCTAGTGTTCCGGGGTATTTCCCCACACATGTGCACTGATGAGGAGTCTACATCATCAAGAGACTTTGACGTCATCATAATGTTGTTTACACTGTAGTTTTGACACAAGCACACCCTACTTTGTTGACTTTTCTGGAGGATCATGGGAAGAAATACCATTAAAAAGGAGACCCAGTCCACCATGATTTAGAAGAGAACAAAAGGTATCTGCCTTATACCACGAATACTGTTAGGAATTAGTTTTAACTCTCTCCCAGGACCCAGGTTTAGGCATGAAAATGTTAGGAATTAGTAGTTTAAGTAGAGAGCTCTCTCCCTCGTTAGAATTTTCTCCTGGTAAATGTTAGGATTAGGAGTTGAAAGAGTCACAGGTGGAAAAGCAAAACAACCAACCTCTTACAATCCATACTGACCTTTAGTAGTCCATGAGGGGTGACCATTCACTAGTAGAGTCTGCAGTAGACACACTGGCCAAACAGCAGAGGAACTTAAGTACCTCGGTGTATGTAAACAGAGTCACAGTCACTGGGAGTGGGTAAAACATCTAGGGTCTGCATTCTTCCCCATAAGGGTCTCAGAAGGTCTTATTTGTAGAACTTTATGGTTAGGACTTATTGGGGACCCCAGATAGGCTTGCCTGCAAAGCAAGAATTGTTTTATGGTTTGGAGTTGATGATTGTCTCCCTTCAAATACCATAAATGCTCATAAAAATGTCTTTAGTGCTGGTCATGGTGGCATATGCCTATAATCCCAGCACTTAGGAGGCAGACGAGGATTTCTGTGAGATCGAAACCAGCCTGGTGTTCATAGCTACTGCTAGGCCAGCTGGGGAAAGTCTTTAAATCCACAGTGTCTAACCCACTGCACTGCTACCAGCTCCCTCTGGGGTAGCCCACTCCAACCTCTCTTTGGAGTATCTGGTTTGCTAAATAAAACTTCTTAAACAAAAACAAAAGCAAAAACAAAATAACAGTTTTAAGTTTGAAAACTTATCACTGAATTCTTTTTAAATCACACTTGGTAGAATTTCTAGACCAAAGCCTCTTGACACATTGCCAATAGCTTTATGCTACCTTTACCTTGAAGAAGTTTCCAACTCTTTGGGAACTTTATTTTCTTAGGTTTTTTTTTTTTCTGCATGTGTGTATGTATGTGGGGGGGAAGTATACATCTGGAGGTCAGAGACATCCTTTGGGAGCTGGTTCACACTTCCACCCTGGTGAAGCGGGGTCTCTCTTGTTGCTGCTGCCACTCCCTTTTCCAGGTCAGCTGCCATTTAGCTTCCTGGTCCACCTCCCATTTCACCACAAGAACACTGGAATTGCAGATGTGTGCCACCACATTCAGCTTTTACATGGGTTCTCATGATTGAACTCAGGGAGCCAGACTTATATGGATAGTGATTTTTTACCTGCTGAGCCATTTCCCTGGCTCGCTAAACTTCGTTTTTTAAACAACTTTAGATATATAAAAAATTGCAGTGCAGGCTGGAAAGATGGTTAAGAGCACTGGCTATTCTTGCCAGGTTCAAGTCCCAGCACCCACATGGCAGTTACCAATCATCTGTACCTCCAGTTCCAGGGATCTAACAGCCTCTTCTGGCCTGAGGTATACTTGTATACATGCAGGCAAAAACACCCATAAACTAAACAAAAAATATTTTAAAAATTTTCAGTGACAGTCTCAATATTCTTCATTCAGTTTCTCTTATATTAAATAGTCCTGATGCACTTATCAAAACTAAGTCACAGGCTTTACTCTGATTTTTTAAAACTTATATCCTTTTTTTCTGTCCTAAGATCCAGTTCACTTCTGCCCATTGCATTTAGTCACCGTGTTTTCTTAGACTCCTCTGGCCATGATAGTTTCCTGGTATGCCCTTGAGTATTTTGAAGCATTTTGACCAGATGTTTTATAGACTGTGCTTCTGTGTGTGCTTGTCTGATGTTTTCCAGTGGTTAAACTGGAGTCATAGAATGGGAACAGCAGAGAAGTGCCCTTCTCGTTGTGTTGTTTCAAGGGATGTATGACACTGATATGACTACAGTGATATTAACTTCGATCACTTGATGATGGTCGTGAGTGCTCAGTTCTCTCCACTGACAAGTTACTGTCTTTCCCTGTCCCTATTCTTACCATTGGAAGAAAGTCACTAAATCAAAATGCCCTGAAGAAAAAAATTTACTATACCTCCTCGAGAACTATCCCAGAACTTATTGACATTCTTTAACTATTCCAGGATCTTCTTCAAGATTAAGTATTAACCTTTCTCCTAAAAGTCATACCTTCTCATATTAATCTGTGGATTTTGTAGACAGCAATTATTTTTAGTATGTTTGATATTAATTTTCATTTTCTCTCATATCTTCAACATTTATTAATAGAAATTCTTCTGTAAGAAATATGTTCTTTTTACTCCATTTTTTTATTCACTGCTCATTTGTTTTCTCAGTCATCCATTTCTAGAAATACGAGGTCAGGTGCATTTCTTTTACTCTCTGGGCTATCATTCCAGACTACTTTCACTTACTGTATTCACGGATAATTCCACTTCAGATCATTGTGGCAATTTCATACTGGCTCCTTCTGACTTCCCTTCCCTTTTCTTTCCTTTTCACATTGCCTTACTCTCTGGCACTGTAACATGCTCCAGGACGTGCTTTATATTCTTTCCCCAGACTAATGCCATGTCCTTTTCCAAAGGGGTCCTGGTTCCTTTCATTAGATGATT
>NW_008357993.1:1307871-1322891 GCF_000622305.1 Nannospalax galili | reverse complement strand
TATATATATATGCGCTGCACATTTGGTATGTCTGTTACTAGTAGAGAGTATCATTCTTCTAGACCTCATTAGACAGTCCTAGCAAGCATAACTGTGAGGATGTATTGATGTTGATGCAGATATATGCTTACATGCTTGCGGTATATGCTTACATTTGTATAACTGTATGTCTGTTAATAAATTAAATCCATTCTGGCATCTCTAACTCCAATCCAGCACCAGCGAGTTCATGTTAGCCTTCCCCCAGTCCTTTTGAGCTACTATGTAGTTTCTTTGGCCATAAGAAATGTCAGTCTTATAATCTAATATATACTTGTATGAAATACGATATTTCTATGGGATTTATCTTTGATTATGCCTTGTATAGAGTAATCTGGCTTCAGAATTATTAACATGTGCTGATATAAGAACAAATTTACCAACCAAAGCAATGTGTTTGCAAATAATTATTTTTTTTTTGTTTTTAGCTATACATTGTCCAATAAACTATTGTTTCCTGAAGTTTTGTAAATTGATGCCTTTCTTTCTTCTACTCTTGCAGTAGATTCATGTCATATGCTTATAGAAGGGTTAAAGTAATTTATTCAGTCTGTATTCTGCTAATACTCTGACTCTCTGGTGCTGGGGATTGAACCCAGGGTATAGTATGTGCTAACAGGCTAGACAAGTATTCTGCCACTGAGCTACAACTATAGGCCACTGGATTTTTTAAATTATACACAGTAAAATTTACTGTTCATGGAATATACTGACAGAGGTTTGAAAAATGCATACAATACCATACAGATCAATTTATCAGTTCATCATGTTAAAAGTGCCTTGTGCAAGTCAGTAATTTTCAAATAAACCTCTCATACTTGCGATTGTTTCCTTGGAAGCATGTAAACATGAATCACAAAATTAGGAGGAACAGAAAAATGAAAAAAAAATTCTCAGGAATAATGTCTTAATTTACTTGAATTAAGCTAATATCAGTTTAAAAGTTGGGGTTGGAATTGTACTTGTCTGATTGTTTCAGGAGAATGCCAACCACTCTAAATGGTATCTCCGTTGGTTAACACATTGAGGGAATCACCAGTGACAATTTTAATCTTGAGCTTAACAAAGCACTGTATGCTAGACTGAGTCTAGGAAGTTGACTCAGAAGGCAAGTCCTGAATCCTCATCTGTAACTCCATCCTCACTGCCTTGACTCAGCTCCTGTCAGCTTTAAACTGCTAAAACAACTTCCCGTCTTGTTTCCCTCAGGCCAGTATCTCAAAACTATAAACCATTTCCCACAAGCTCTCAAGACTTAGTTTTTGAAAATCTAAATTTGATAATGGTTCTTCTCTGATTTATATGTTAATAAGATTGTGTCTCCCAAAATTATGCTAGTTTGTTGTCAGAAAGATTCCCAGATTCTTTCATACGACATGCATGTGATCGTAACTGATCCTTTAGACAAAGTTGGACAACACACACACTTATCCTCTGATGAACTTAGTTCCCCAAACAGACTATCTGCTGCGTCTCCCCGTTCTTTCTGTAAACACTAACACAGACCTTACAAGCCAATCAGATTTCACTTCTGGGATCTTTCTCCACTTCTCTTTGTGACCCCAGGGCCCTCTCAACAGTCAGGCTGTACTTTTCTGTTGTTTGTGTTTGTCACATTCACAAGTTGAAGCTCTTTCAAGGAAGGATACTGCCTTTCATTTTTGGTTTTGACATAAAATCTAAAATATGCCTAGATTATTAGCTGGCATTCAATTCATATAATTGTTCAGGCAAAGGTAAACTTTAATTAGTTGAGCTATGTAAATGAACAATTTTTATTACAAAATTCCACTCATACAATTTCAAGGTCACAAATATTCTCTGAGATTTTTTTTTTAATCCACAAACATACTAGTCCAAAATCTATAAATTTAGTATTTAAGCAGATGCTAGCCAGTCATCTCTTATTTTTGAACACTACTATGTTCAAAACTACAATAAAGTGCTGCCCAAGGTGTTGCAGGCACCCATAGCCCATTTAATCTTCCATTACTTAATCATCAACATTACTGCTTCTGTACTATTTAATTTTTCATGTATGTTAACCATTAACCTTGTCTCTAAACAGTAATAGATTGCAAATACCGGACTAGCCGCTGTATATTATGCTTACTCTGCAGCTACAGCTACAATGATATCTCGAAGAGCAATATAATGTGGTCATTTTTTCATCACTACTTTTATTTCTTTCATTTTTTATTTTTAATTTTTAGGTGTATGAGTGTATTGCCTGCATGTTTGTAAGTGCACCCATGTCATGTAATGCCCAAAGAGGCCAGAAGAGAACATCAAATTCCCCTGGAACTGGAGTTATGGATGGTTGTTAGCCACCATGTGGGTGCTGGGAATCGAACCCCAGTCCTCTGAAGAGCAGTCAGTGCTCCTAACCACTGAGCAATCTCTTCAGCCCCTTGATCACTACTTTTAAAAGAACACTTTAATTAATTAATGTGACCTGGTGGCTCTACTTAGAGATTGACTTCATAGATTTCAAGTGTTTCCCCTCTATGTAGGAGCTAGACAAATATGAAAGTAAAGAGGTGTTATGTGGGGCTGGAGAGATGGCCCAGTGGTAGCTGCTATTGCAGAAGACTGGGGTTCAAATTCCAGCATCCACATGACACTCACAACCGTTTGTAACAACAGTTCTAGGGGATCCAACATCCTCTTCGGGCCTTCTCAGGCAATGCATGACACAGGCGCACTTACTTACATGCAGTCAAAACACTCATACACATAAACAAAAAATTTTAAAGAGGCGTATGTACTGAATTTTATGAGCTTTAGCAGATATGATGGGAAAATAAGACCTAGAATCTAAATTAGAGTCCCGTCAAACATTACCTCAGAAATATATTTTCAAGATTTGAGTAATTTTCGGATAAAAAAAATCAAGATTTAATAATGAACTGTGGGATGGTACCCGGCTCCTCCAGCGCGTGTCCCAGCCACCTGGTCATCCCAGGCCTCCTGGTGGTCATGGAGGAGGTGCTGGCGGAGGAGCTTGATGAGGAGGAGCAGCTGGTGAGAAGGCTTCGCAAGGAGAAGGAGCTGCAAGCCAAAATTCAGGGAATGAAAAATGATATCCCCAAGAATGACAAAATGAGGAGGAAGTAATTCACTGAAGATGTTGTTAAGTTGGAAAAAGAAATGGAGCAGAAACACAGAGAAGAGCTGGAGCAGTCGAAGTTGGCTTCCAACAAGAAGAAGACAGATTCTGCTGCTGTTGACATTTCAAACATGGTACTTGAGAATCAACCACCTCGGATTTCAAAAGCACAAAAGAGGGAGGGGGGAAGCTGCGTTGGAAAAGGAGCGGGAGGAAAGGATAGCCAGCCGAAGCCGAAACTGAGAACTTGTCTGGAGCCAGACGCAGAGAAGGTGAAAAACTTGCTCAAATATTGGCGGCCAGAGAGTTGGAAATTAAACAGATTCCATCTGACGGTCACTGTATGTACCGAGTCCTTGAGGATCAGCTGAGAGATCAGTGGGCTGTGCTCTGACTGTGCCTGCCCTACGGAAGCAGACGGCTGACTACATGCAGAGCCATGCACAAGACTTCCTGCCATTTTTAACAAACCCCGGTACAGGAGATGTGTATACTCCGGAAGAGTTTGGAAAGTACTGTGAAGATATTGTAAACACAGCTGTGTGGGGAGGTCAGCTTGAGCGAAGAGCCCTGTCTCACATTTTACAAACACCAACACTGTAGGCAGATTCTCTGCCTATTATAGTTAAAGAGTATCCAAAAAATCCATTAGTACTTGTATACATGAGACATGCATGTGGCTTAGGAGAACATTATAATTCTGTTACACAGTTGGTGAACTCAGCTACGGAAAACTGCAGCTAGTTTACAGAAATGTTACACAATTGTTTTGTACTGTGTGCCAATCTGCATATTCTTACTAAGTGCTAGATTATTCCGAAGGCTACTGAAAAGCACAACTACCTTAAATCAGTTTTATGAATAAACTTACTAGTAGGCTTTTTAGAAATACATCAGGCATAAACTTTGAGCCTTGCCCTCTTAGTGGTATTTTTAGAATGTCTAAGTCCCTTGTGGAGAACATCATTTGTAGGTGAAGATGATGCCCAATTCTCTGGTTATTTATGTAATATTCTGGACATTCCGTTTTGGAATAAATTTTGTTTTCAATTTTAGCCCCACACTTAAAGCTCCCAAGGTAATCAGTGAGTGTAATTTTTCTTAAGTGCAATCACTCAATCTCTTTGTCATTGCATTAATGTAGTACAGTAATAACAAATTTAATTAATGCTTATAAAATGAGCATGACTGTAGTAATTTTGGTATTACTGGGTTAAGTGGGGTGAAGCTTTTTACATAGCACATGAGAGTGAGGTTAAGAAGCTTACTTCTACAGTTAAAAGGTTTTGAATTAATTATTCAGATGAGAATCAATTAAGTTCAAAGAATTGAGACAGAATAGGTAAAGGGTAATTGTGTCATAGGTAAATTGTGTCAGTTTTATAAACCTTTTGCAAATTATAAATTGCCTTTTATGTGTGTGTAACTATAAAGGACTCAGTAGATTTCTGTCTTCATAATTCCTGTGTTGTTCCTCTGTTTCTTTAACTTCAGACTGAAGTTACTATCACATCGTGGTTCTCTTCACAGCTGTGGATTTTTACATTTTCTAGTGTTCTCTCCAGCACTACTAAGTGTCTTTCTCTGTAGCTTTCTCACTGAGAAACAGCTCCTGACCTCTCATTACTCACCCTGTGCAAGATGATGCTTTGTTGTACAACAGGGCCACAGCCCCATCCTCTTCTAATTCTTCCACCTTTTCCAGTTTGTCATTACAAGATCTCTGCTTTTGTTCACTTTCTAGGATTCAAAAGAACACCTTAGCTACTTGTTATGTGTCGTATCACTTTTCTTCAACTCAAATGCTTGTTATCTTGTATAAATAGATAAAGTTTGAGAGCTGTATGGTAAAATCAGAGTAGTTTTCTTTGGAATGACTTACATAACTCAGATTCAGATCCCTCTTGACAGTATTCTTTGTAAGAGGATAGCACCCATACACAAAGAAGGGTCTGCTATTTACAAAGTATATGTCTGCTAATTTGTTGTATAAAAAATACTGTGGGATGGGACTGTAGCTCTGGTAGGGTGCTTGCCTAACATGCACGAGGCTCTAGGTTGAATTTCCAACACCAGAAACAAACAACAACAACAACAGACTATTAAAATGAGACCTTTTTGGTTTGATCTGTTTTTCTTAAGTTAGAAATATAACTAGTAAGGTTGAACGTCAAGTTTACAGCATTTGGATCTTTTGATCCATGTGTACTATTTATGAACAAATAATGGGACTATGATATTAAAAGTAGAGGCTTCTCACATGCCCAGCAGGTAATGGCATGGCGAGCTGGTAAGAACTGTGGTCTGTAGAGCAGTCAGCATGTCCTGAGCTCACTCTGGGTCAGCTGACCAGAACCCACTTTGCCTGCCAAACAGTATATTCTGAAGGTTGCCTGTTTCATAACCTTTGATCTGGGTTTGTGGAGGGGTAGGGTTTCTGAAATTCATAAAAGAATGAAATTGTAAAATCAATAAATACTTTGGGTTCATTTTGAAGTAATCAGTTAAATTTTCAAGTTAAAATATCAGCATTGAGTAACAAAATATTATGGAACTTAGTTATTGCAAATTCCATTTGCATTAAAAGTATTATTCTAAAGTAACTAGTGTTTTGTTGTTTTGACAAGAAGAATTTAAATATCTTTAATTATGCATTTGTGCTTTTTTTATATGTTTAATTTTAAAATGGCCAGTATATTTACGAAAAAAAAATGTATGGCCAGCTTCTACCATTTCAGCTATAATTGAAAATGTCTTTAAAAAATTACAGATGTTAATTTAAAAGCAACATGTGAAAATTGAGTTTGCTGTATAATGATGTTTCCGATGGAATCTAACTTGGAAAAGTCTATGTCAAAGTTCTGGAATATATGTTTAGCCACAATTTATCTTAATATGTTTACAACTTGTATAAAGTACAAAGAAAAGAATGTGTAACGTGACTCTGAAGCAGGCTTTTTCATTCTGCTCTGAACTTGGAGGGTACAGTTCTGTTCTAAGAAAGTTAAGGTGTGGGATGCCTACCTTTGTCTCTTGTCAGGTTACTGTTGACTGTCAACTTGACAGGCTCCAGAATCACCTGGTGGGCTTCTGGGCATGCCTGTGGGGGATTGTCTTGCTTACATTAATTGATGTAGGAAGACCCCCTCACTATGGTGGCACCATTCCTTGACTGGGTACCTGGACTGAATAAATGGAGAAAGGGAAGTGAGCATCATGTATGCGTTTGTTACACTCATCTTCTGAATGTGGCAGGCAGCTCTGTGGTAGTGGTACCGCCCACATCTCAGCAGATGAGGAAGCAGAAGCAGACAAAAGGGAAATGCTGGCACTCTGTTGGTGTTCTCCTTTTATTCACTTGAGGGCTCCAGGCAATGGGATGGGGCGGCCCACTTTAAGGGTGGGCCTTAATCCACAATTTATCCTCTGTGGAAGAGCCTCACAGGCACATACAAAAGTAGGCCTCATTAATGGCCTGAGTGCTTCTTAATTTGACAGTTGAAGTTACATATATGTTGTGGTTTGAATGTGAAGTGTCCCCCCATAGGCTCATTTGTTTGAAGACATGGTCTCCAGCTGGTAGTCCTGTTTGGGAAAGCTTTGAGGAAGTGGAGTTTTTGCTGGAGAAACTAACTCAGTGGGGCTGGGGCTGAGCCTTGAGATTTTATAGCCTGGCCTCATTTGTTGTTCACACTATGCTTCCTAACTGCAGATGCACTGTCTCCAGCTGGTCTCTTGTTCATGCTGTCAATCATTCTCCATCATGGCAGACTGTCCTCTTCAACTGCAAGCTAGAATAAAGCCTCCATCCCTTAAGTTGCTTCTTGTTATGTATTTAGTCACAGCAATGAAAAAAAGTAACTAATATTCCACCACATCATCATTCTCCAAAATGGGGGTATCATTATATGCTGGTTAGTGTTTATTGTGAACTTGATAAGATCTGGAATCACCTATGAACCAAGCCTCCAGATCATTCAGAGGGTAGATATAGATTAGGTCAGCTGTGAGAAATTATCTAGATTAAAGTTAGCCTCTGAGCATGCCTGTGAGGGATTATGTTGATTAGGTTATCAGAGATGGGAAAATCTATCCTAAGAGTGAGTGACACCATTCCTTGGGCTTAGGTTGTAGACCACATGAAAAGGGGGAAGATAGCTGAGCATGAGCATTCATCATGCATTCTCACTGACTATGGACACAATGTGACAAGCTACTTCAGGCTTCCACTGCCTTGACTTCTCCCCCATGGTGGAGTATGCATTTAGCTGTGAACTAAAATATATCCTTTCATGTTTATTTTTGTGAAAGTACCTTATCACAGCAGAAGGAAAAGAAACTAAGACAGAAATTGATGCCAAGAAGCCAGGCCATTGCTGTATAAACACAAGTGTGTGGTGCTTACAACTGTGAAACTATTTTGTGGTTGGAATGTGGAATGTGCCACTGTGTGATTTTTTTTTTTTTTTTTTACCAAGAATCTGATTTCATTCTGTCTGTATCTGGAGAACTTGGATAAAGTTGACTTAAAGATAATGGATGCATCTGTTTGACAGAGAAAATTTCAAGACAGGAGAGCATTCAGGTTGATGCTGAAAACACAGCTATAACTGTTAAAGAGATCAGAACCACTGAAGGGAAAACTCTCAGCATTTCCTGCAGTACACTGGACCAATACTGAAGGTCTCTTGAAGGCAAAACTCTACCCCCTCAATGGATCTGTCTTGTCAAAATGCAAATAAGGCTCCAATAACACAGGAAATAAACCCAAGAACTGGCAAATAGACTACATGAAATTAAAAAGCTTCTGTACAGCAAAGGTAACTATCAACAAAGTGGAGAGCAAGATGCTAGCTTTTGTGACTCAGTACTTACACAAGATATCCATATGCCAATTAAAATAAAATCATAACCATGAGTTAATTACAGAATTAAAAACTTAAATCATTTATATTGCTCATTTTTCAGTGAGAAAAATTTCTAGTCCTGTATTCCTGATTTAAATCTATTTTCTCCATTATCTTTTCTCTTTTCAAGTTACAGAAAACAAATTCCATTTTGATAATCCTGAAATTATTAAAAGCCTTATTTCTGTATTCTTTTTGAAATTTATTTTTATCAAATTTTTGTAAATTTCCTCCAATACATTTTGATCATATTTAGACTCCTCCCCTGGATTTCATGCATTACATCACATATGTTAAGACCTATCAAGCCAAGTTTGTATCCCCAAATGTCCCTCAGTGTGAGGTGAGTCCATCTACTGGAGCCTGGTCAACATATATAATGTCATTCCCTTAAAGAAAACCAACTCCCTTTCTCCCTGGAATAATCAGTTGCCAATAATTTCTCAGCTAAGGTTGGGACTTCTTAATGTAACCCTATTTGTCAGTTCTTGGAGTTGTTTCATTTGCTTTGGAGTCTTATTCACAAAGTTCTTGTATATGGTTGTATCTGAACTCTACTTATCAGGAATAGGGAACAGAGCAGGACCAATTGGGACTCCTCTGTGAATGGGACCTCAGTAGATCAGTGGTTCTAGTTACAGAGGAAAGCACTATCCAGTGCAGAGAGAAGAACCTGAGTTTTCAACCATTGAAACCTTTTATAAGAGAGCATCTAGGTTCATTGCCTGAAAGGTACAACTTTCCAGAAGAAAAAGAATCAGGCAGAAGCTGAAGTCAAAACAGACAGAAATAAGTTTGGATGGTTTCTGTTTCTTGCATCGCTGTTATCCTGTTTGTCTTCACCACCCACCTTTCTCCAGGAGTTGCCTATAATATCAGCTTTCCAGTACTTCCTAGTCATCTCTACTTCCTTTCCTTATCCAACCTTTCCTGGGGTTTCCCAAAGGCTCACTTTTCATGTTGAAAATAGTTAACACAAACATATGATTTAATGACAGCATTCCAAGCCTAACTTCATATTCACACCCTGACAGCAGTGAAACCACAGGGAATGTCCCCATGTAATACATACAAAGCTGCACTTATCTGTGACCAATGTGATATGTGTACAGAATAAACAAGAGATATGACAGCAAAGGTCAGTTTGCTGACAGGACTGGAAGGACTGTGTTTCATCACCTTTTTACATTAGTGGTGAGTTCCTTGGAGCTCTGAGTTTCATACGGTACAATCCCTCCCACTTTTCCCAAGAAGATATCTGAATCCTTTTGTTTACCTCTTTCTTGACATCTGTTCCTCCCTGCCACCTTCCTTCTTACATCACCAAAGCCCACTGATCCAGATCATCATTAGTACCATGTTTCTTTTCTATTTCCAGAGAGTTGATGCATGACAAGAAGAGTCAACTGAATCATTTTGGTCTGTCTGACTCTGTGTGTAACAAATAACAGAAAAGTTGGAAGTACGTCACACTATTCTCCTATGGCTATGAGAGACTTAGGAGGAAGCACAGTGACCTCTGAGACAAGAGGCACCCTAATTTGCTACTGGAAGGCTGTTTACCTCCTAGATAAATATGAAACATACCTTGGCCTCACAGAATCATAAACTCTTCGACTTTACAATAACCACAGATCTCTCATTTGTTAAGTGACACCCACAGGTGTAAAGTGATTTATTTGAAGAGTAATCACTATATCAAAAAATAATGAATTTATTCAATACTTAGAGTTAGAGATGAGGTACAGTATGAATCATTGTCCCCATGGAGACAGCCTACTGCCTGAAGTTAGAATGAATATGAAGCCAACTTTCCCAAGTGTCAAACCGGTATGAATGACTTGATGCATGTTGTAACAGACACACGAACTCAGTTCTCTGATAAACACAATTAAAAGATTGCCATTCAAGCAGGATTTCTTAAAACTGATGAGAAAATTTCAAGTTCCCATTAAAAAATTGAACCACCAATGACAACACTACAGATTTAGTAGGCATAGTTTAGTGGGCAAATGAATCATCAGATACGAGAGGGGAACAAGCACAGGCTAAGGAAATCCTGGATTTTGACAGAAGAAGAAATTATCAAGAAAAGATACAGAATCATTACATAATTAAGAGAAAAGCAAGATAGATGCTCAGCGGATCAGGAAGAAAGGCAGAATCTAGACTTGTGGACATTTAACACGTGTCAGTCATTATTCTCTTTACTTCATGATGTACATGGAACAGACAAAACACCCAGGAGTACTCACTGTTCACTTGTTAAATGGGAAACAGTTCAGAGGAGCAGTCTGATTTGTTGACGGGCAAGACTGATACATGGTAAGAGCACTGGTCTGTGTGATTCAAAAGCCTGTGGTTTACACTGTGGTAGTTTCTCTTCCACTCCCCTATGTTGAAAGTAAGACCAGAAAGAACTTGAAGAAAACAAGATAACCCTGGCTTGGGGTGTTGGATAGCTTTAGTTGTCAACTTGACACACATAGGTAGAGGGAGCCTCAACTGGGGAATTGCCTCCATTGGGCTGGTCTGTGGCCATGTCTGTGGGATATTTTCTTGATTGCTGAGTGATGTGGGATGGCCCAGCCCACTGTGGGTGGTGCCCCTCCTGGGCAGGCTGTTCTGTATTGTAGAAGAAAGCAAGCAGGTTGAGCATGGGTCGGGGGAGCAAGTCAGTAAGCGTTCCTCTATGGCCTGTGCTTCAGCTCCTGCCTCCAGGTTCCTGCCCTGAGTTCCTACCTTGGTTTCCCTGATAAACTGTGACCTGGAAGATGTAAGCCAAATAAGCCCTTTCCTCCCCAAGTTGGTATTGGTCAGAGTGTTTTGTCACAGAAATGGAGAAACAAACTAGAACACTTGGCTTCTTTTATCATCCCTTGTAGATATCCCAAGTAAAGAAATCACTTGCAAATACTGCCTCTGTGCCTACAATTACTTTTTTCACTTTTACAACATGATCTCACCATATAGCCCATCTTGTTTCTTTTAAAAAGTTTGTTTTGCCTATTAACTTTTATTAGCATATCAAGTATTGGGTTTCACTGAAGCATTTTCATAGAGAGCATTTCACGTTGCCTTCCCAGACCTCTCTGTCCCCACCACTCTTGTTAGTCCCTTTCCTCCCTCTAAATCCCTCTCTTTCCTCTTCACATCACATATATTCCTTTACCCTCCCATTCCCAACCCTACTTTAGGCCTCTGTCTCTCCTCCCACAATCTACTTTCTATTTTCGTGCCCTGCATACACACATGTATATGTATCTATATAAAGTTAAACATAGCCACTTCATGAGAGAGGACATACACTATTTGTCTTGCCAAGTTTGGGTATTTGACTTAACACAGTAATCTCCAGTTCCACCCATCTTAATGAGTACTTTCTTCTTTGAGTTTGCAGTTGACTTCCTCCATCATCAGATTATTTCTCTTTTGGCTTCTGTTTATAAGTAAACTCTATGCTCCCTTCTATACTTTTTGCTCCCATATTTTTTTTCTCCCCTTAGATTCTAATGATTTGTCAGTCTTCTGGAACTTCTCTATTAAACCTGGAATCTCTCACTGGGTAATCACATCCAATCTTGTGATTTTTAAATACTTTATATATACTGGAAATTCAGTGACCGTATCCCCTGACATTTCTATTTGGATGTTCGAAGAGAATCTTAAACTTCAGATTTCTCAGCCAGAACTTCTGATTTCTCCTTCTTTAGTAAATGGTTAACTTAATAGGTCTGAGAACCAGCCCTACACATCCCAAAGATCTTTAGGATTCTGCCTTCACTGGATCCTAGAACCTTAGATCTGAGTTGTATCTTTGTATACCTGGAGGTCCATATCAGTTAGAATTTGGGGGGAGGGTGTAAAGGCTGGATGATGAACATCCAAGGTCAGTCATTTGGATACTTCATGTCTATGTAACTGACTGCTCATTATCAGATATACTTCCCTAGTTGGGACTACATCACACATATTATCATACATCACTGCTGAGAGAATTAAGCACTGTCCATGTGACACCACCAGAAGAAGACAAATGGAAGCTTATGCCTAGTTTCTCCTGGGCCCAACCCTAGCATTCCGTATCCTTGACTCCCCTTAATCTATATCCTTTTTCACTAATAAATCATCATAATTGCTGTAATGTAATTTATGATTTTTTCTGAACTCTTGAAATAAATCATAGAACATAAGGATCATGGAAAGGACTTTCCCTCACCTGTGAAATTTATTTCTTCTGCAGTTTTTCCCACATCAGTAACTATGAGCATATTCACTCACTTGAAGTCAAAAAGTCATTAATCAACTTTGAATCCTCCATTTCCTTGTCACATCTATCTAATCATTCAGGAAACCCTCGTGGTCCCAGTGGTAAATCACATCCTAAATCTCTATGCTTCTCTCCACCTCAGGTAATGGCATTTCAGATCAAGTAACAACCATCCTGGACCTAAACCACTGAGGTAGCCCCCAATGGTTCTACATGTGGCAGCCTACCCGTGTTCCCCATATATCACAAAGAATGAACAATTACATCCTACAATAACTTTTTCTTGCACTTAAAGAGTAAAGTCCCAACTGCTTCACTAGATCTACAGGTTCTCTATAATCTTTCTCTCCCTATGTAATCTTCTACCATTGTGCTAGATAGTTTTAGTTGTCACCTTGACACACTTGGGCAGAGGGAACCTCAGTTGTCCTCTATCAGATTGACCTCTGAGGCATTTTCTTGATTGTTGAGTGATATGGGAGGGCCGAGCCCACCGTGAGTGGTGTTACCCCTGGAAAGGTGGTCCTGAGTTGTGTAAGAAAGCAGGCTGAGCACAGGCCAGAGGAGTAAGCTAGGAAGTAGCATTCCTCCATAGTTTCTGCCTTGGCTGCTACCTGTGGTTCCTGTCCTGAGCTCTTACTATGATTTCCCTCAATGATGAATTATGATCAGGACATGCAAGCCAAATAAATCCTTTCTTCCCAAGTTGCAGCAAACAGAACCCAAACTTGGACAACCATTCTTTTCATTCACAGTGATTAGAGTCCTGGTTTTTTCCTTATTCATCTAATAATCTAACCTTTTCTTTATTCCTCAAATTGGTGTGTTCTGAGTTTTCTCATCTCTCTTGAGGGTGACAGTAATATTTTCAGTTCCAGCATTTGAAGGTTTATAATCTGAATTCCTCTGCCTCTGCATTAGTTGTATTCCTAGGAGGGAACTGTCCGCCCTCAAACAGCTCAAATTAAGATGTTTTAATGAGAAGACTACTGTTAGGATATAGAGAGGGAACAAAGGGTAGTGACAGTAACAGGACTGGAGACAAGCAACAACAAGAAGCTGTCTATAACTCTAGAGATGAAGGGTGAGGGAAAAGCATCTTGATGAGATGTTCGACTGTGTAGCAGGACCCACGCAATAGCAGCTGTGCTTGAGGAGGAATGCTGTCATCCCCAGAATAGACATCCAGGTTAGAAAGAAAGGGAGCACTTATCTTTTTTATTGTAAAGTGAATAAATCTTTATTCAAGGGATTCATGGCATCTTCTTCACTCTCCCGATATCGAGGTTGCAGAAGTTTAAGAGAGCCCTTTCTCAGAGAAACAGGTATTTCTTAATCCAGCTATGCTGTCAGCCTTGCCATAGTTTTATGTCTACATGAAGGACATATTTATGATAACTTCAAAGTTCTCCACCTGAGATTTTTTTGGCATCCAATTTCTTGAAACCATTTACTTTAGGAACTGTTTTTAGGATTAACCTGCTTCTCACTTGATAACATCCCATTTTACAATGAGTCCTGATCGTGTTCATTCCTAAGCCATCATACTTAGGAGTACTATGGTCTGCATAATTTGCCAATGCCTGAGGCCAAAAGACAAATTAGTCTTTCATAGTTTGTTAATTGTCTTGTATTTCCTTCCCACAGGCCTAAGAAACACTCCTGTGAGTCAAGCAAACCACAAGTGTTACTGTATGAGATGTTTCCTACAATGTCTGGCTCCTGGAGAAGCCCCATAGGGATAGATCTCACTGGGGAACACTTATCTTTATCTCCTGCCACATCCAGTCTATTGTTCCTCCCACAGGAAACACAACTGGAAATACGATGTCAGGAGAGCTCAAATAAGATCTTTTGCAAAAGTAGCCTCCCTTGACACAAGCAGTATAGAGAGGGGAGAAAAATGGGAAAAAAAAAAGGAAGAATTAAACAGAACTTTTTGTATCTGATAGATAAAAAGTAGCCATATGACAAATAGGGTTGATCAGGAGAAAGCAGAGTTTATTAGCAAAGGAACACATGGGGCAGATCCCCTTCCAGTCAGGGAAAATGTCAGCCCAGATTCTGAGCTGGGTCTTATATACGGGGGCTTCAGGGTGCAGAAGACGGGAAGTTTTTTGGGAAAAATCAGGTGGGGGGAAGCAGGAAAAGCAGGGCTTGTAAACCTGGCTCTGTTCCATCTACAAGCCAGGATCTGGGTCAGGAAGTGTTTACTTTTCGTCCTCCTAAGATAAGGGAAAAGCTGCTGTACTAAAACGGCTCCTAAATTCTCTGGTTAACAGAATCTGCTTATCTTGTCTTTGGAGATAGAGGAAAGGTAGGCTTCCTCTTAGAAGAGTCTGTTTCCCTTGACTTCAAAGACCAAGGTGCTTATCAGCTCAGTTCCCTTTTTCAGGCTTGAGAAATTGGAAGTCCATGGGACCCTGTCCTTGATGGTTGACAGGCATTCGTATATTGTGAAGGGAAGAAAAGTAACAACTGATTAAAATTAGTATGAGAGTAAGTTTTTGGATTTTGGTCCTGAAAATATCTGAAGAGGCAAGAAGCAATGGTTAGAACCAAGGTAATAGCTCATTTTTCATTTTTTTTTCTTCTGCCAGAGCTGAACTCAAGAGTGATGGACTCAGGATTTGTTTTCAGGCATTTTGATAGCTATTGGAGTGGCTAGAATCAGTGTCAGTTACCTCTCAAAGGC